>NW_015505765.1:480763-493598 GCF_001515645.1 Sinocyclocheilus grahami | reverse complement strand
TTTAAGAGAGTGTATATATATATATATATATATATATATATATATATATATATATATATATATATATATATATATAGTCATGCCATGGTTAGAAGTGAAGCTGGACCTAAACAAAAGCTCTAATAACTGTTACTCAAGAAACATGGAAAGTTCAGACAAAAAAAGTCAAACTTACTCTCACACACAACACACATCAAGAATTAAGTCGGTCATAATACACACAGGTCTTGTCATGAGTTGCAGCAGCTGATCTACTTGGTGAACTGTTGACTACTTGTTTACGGTTAAAACTCGATTGGATTTTTAGAGGCAAATGTTCATTTGCTTATGTATTCAGCTGTAATTCAGGTCCTGTGATGCCTCAATGACCTCAGGTAGTGTGTGAAGCTGATGACTAACCAGAAATGACTGCTTCTGGCATAATGCGCTCCCTCTCCCTCCTTTCCCTCTCTCTATTTCTTTCTCTGCCTGAACTGCCCCAGAGCCATAAGACAATTGACAAGCCGCTAAGAGCAGGGAAAGTCCCACTGGAGACTCTTGGCAGAGGGACAGAAAAGCAGCTCACAATCGAATAAGAGCAAGGCGACTTAATGGACTACAATGTGCTGACTGAGTTTGCAGTGACTGACTTGCACACTACTCTATTATGTGCACTAAAGTCCTTCATTCAGGAGGGCGCTTTATAGAAGCTGTGATGTCACCATCTATTTAACTGTAATGAGATATAAATCTCAAAAATGCCAAACTAGCCAAAAGTACTATGGTACATATTATTTTGATTTTTTTTGTTTTGTTTTAAAATGTAATTTATTCCTGTAATTGCAAAGTTGAATTTTCAGAAGCCATTACTCCATTCATCAGTGTCATACAATCCTTCAGAAATCATGCTGATTTCATGCTCAAGAAATATTTCTGATTATTATTAATTTGAGAGTAACTATGAGGTGCCTCTACAACCTCTTTTCCACAGTCAAGAACCACAGGGATCACAACGATCCATTAAAAAAAACATTCCATAGTTAATAAAGGTGCAACAATAATATGATCATGTACTATAGTCTGATACAGAGGTCTGGTACATAATAACAGTCAGGTTACATAAATAGTGAGTTATCAACATTCACTCCTGGTACTCTTCAAATGGCAAGTACAAGGGATTGTAACAGTGCAACACATTTTAATAAGCATTCCCATCTGTTGTATGTTATGTGCTGTTACTCTCAGGAGATTGTACTGGAGCTGCAGCCATTAAGGGCTGTCTTACAGTGGGCTGAGGGACAGATCAGGAATAACAGCTCCCTCATCTCTTTCTGCTCCACTTTAATTAAACTAGGGGAATAAAGATAGGCTTCGACATATGTTCCACTGAGTTTTCTGCTGAAACAAAGAACATGGATGCACATGCATGTTTTTTTCCACAAGAGCAACCACAAGATTGAACATGATAATATATATATATATATATATATATATATATATATATAGATGGATTATCTCGGCATAGGAGAAGTGCTCACTAACACAGATTTAGACAGATTTACGAACAATATTTGACAGAAATAGGCCTTTTGTGTACATAGAAAAAGTCTTAGATCATTGAGTTCAGCTCATGAAAAATGGGGGCAAAAACAAAAGTGTTGCGTTTATAATTTTGTTCAGTGTATATATATATATATATATATTGTGATGCAGCCAGTCTAGAAAGATAATGACATTTAACTCAAGCCCAAATTATAGTTGCTTATTTTGTTACATAATTTGACATTATTAAATTATCTTAGCCTTTTATTCTGCATATACACTAAAAATATATTTATATTGAAACAGTTTTTATTCACAAATAATTACAAAAGAAATGTCAAGTAACACATTGAATGAAACATGGCATTTTTAAGTAGAAAGTCTGAAATAGTATTTTATTTTCTTGTAAATTTACTTCATGAATGGTTTTATTTACAAATTTGAAAGAAAAAAAAAGAGTGTACACTACGATTATTTTTTTCAGCAAGGATACATAAAATGTATTCAAAAACTGACAAAAGACATATATCTTGTTGCAAAAGATTTCTATTTCACATAAATGCTGTTCTTATGAGCGTTCTATTCACCATAGAATCCTTTAAAAATGTTTCACGGTTTCCACAAAAAAGCCGATTTCAACATTGATTATAATATGCCATGTAACACTAAAGACTGGATTTATGGCTGCTGAAAATTCAGTTTTGACATCACAGGAATAAATTAGATTAAAAATATATATTAAAATAGAAAACAGTTCTTTTAATGTGTAGTACTTTTTCACAATATTACTGTTTTACTGCATTTTTGATCAAATAAATGCAGGCTTGGTAAGTATAAAAGACTTCAAAAACCTTTCTGGCCCCATTTTGAATGGTAATGTAGCTTGAAGACTGTCGATTTCAGTTGACAACAAGTTATTTACAGTACCTGAAGTGGTTGTTTTTGAAGATGGCCTCGCTGTAGGCCACAGCCAGAAGCCTAGGGCTTGCCTGAGCTGCTCCCCCACTTTGGGCCACCTTACTTAGGTGTCGGGTCAGATGAACCAGGAGCTGGTGGTTAGCCTGAGGGACACTGGGAGAGTCAAGGATTCTTTTCAGCTGCTGTCCACACTCCTCCATGCCTTGGGTTTCTAAAAGAGACAGAGAGAGACTGTTGGCAGCACAAAAACACAAACAGCTTCAAGCCCTTATTGACTATCCATATCTATGAAGGGAAATGGGAGCAGACAGAAAATAATATTCATACAAAAGCAAATTGGACACTGGAATTCATCTATTATTAGATATGAAAATATGTGATTTGATTTGAATGTTAAATTTAATCTAAATAGAATACACTCATACTTTTGAATGGCTGTCAATGGATAAGATGCATTTAGCAGCCAGATGATGCAGTAGCATCTACCAGCAGGGACTAAAAGCGAAACATCCACCCTGTGGTTCTAATAATATAGATGTAACTCATCTGAACTCAGACAGCAGCATTGAACATTGGGGCACATTACAAAACCCATGACCTGGGACTGGAAAGTCAGCTCAGCAGGAGTTAAAGTGCTAGCCTAAAATTGCCCTCGAGTCCATTGTCTATGAGCACCCACAAGGACAATGCAGTTATTGCGACAGCTTCCAACATATTGATGAGCTCCTTTGAGATGGGGTTTCCCACAGCAAGAAGGTCAGCATCTGTGATTCAGGCTTATTTAAGCTAAAGTGTACCCTGGTGGCACAGCTAAGATATGTGCATTTCATCCCTAAGTCCCCTACACACAATGAATATTTGTCTTCATCAGCCAGAGGAACATGGATACAGTCTGGATATCAATGAGGGACATAATCCAGTCTGGAAAGTACAGAACGAGGGGGAATTCACTAAGAATGAACTGCTGATACTGCTGTTTATTCACTATGTATGCCTGGTTATAACTCTTGTCACCATAATTTGAAGAATTAACAGTCACTATAACTGATAAAAAAAGTACACAAACACCTAATTTAAACAAAATTTTCTACATGCTTTTCCACATGCAATGTTCTAGGACTTCAGAAATGAAGGAATTTAATTCATACAGACAAAATACAAACAATGTTGAAAATTATTATTGCACACCAAAAAATAAAAAATATTTGGCCAGCCAGATGGGCACCGGTGCTCAAGGCATGAGAGTTACCACTGAGTAATGCTCTTAAAATGAAACTTAGACACTCAATGGGACTCAAAACTTTTACCAGAAAAATAACTTTTTGCACTTTGCATCCACTAAATAAAATTGTCATGCTTTGGGAAGCAATACATTGTCAAGTTGATTTGTGTTAGATTAAAGCTTGAAATTAATTTGATTGTTCTACCCTTAAGTCATGCATCATAAAACTCCTGGAGTTTTGGATAACATGATATTTAAAAAAAATTATTTAATAGTTTGAATTGGTGTGTTGATTAAATTAAGCATATCAAACAAAAGCATGCTTGATTTCACAATTAAATAGATTTTATCCAGGGAAGAGGGAGATAGAGAAAAAAAAAAAAGAAGTATATTATTATTAATACATATTTTAGGATAGGAGAGTTTAGGATATTGTTGTGTTGTGTAATGGTATTCACATTAGTTACACATTCTGACTAGCAAGTTCAAGTCCACCTACAAATGTAAGTTGTTATATTCATAAATAATTTAATTCACTGGTATTCAGCACTGAATTATTTGAATAATTTAAATAAAAATAAATAAATAAACTTCTGTCATGACAACTCTAGGAGGGATATGTTAATGTATTTGGTCTTGGCGGAATAGATCTGCTACGCTGCTGCTGCGGCAGAGCAAGTACCGAGACTTGCTACTGCCAATACATCCACAACATGTTGCTGTGAGCGTGTAAGAAATATTGCTGCTGCAAATATAACATACATGAAATAACCCCCATATAGCATACATGAATCACCTCGTAGCAGCTCTATAAAGGTGGAGCTGGGGAAGGTGGAGGTTTTCTGAAGCAAGCTGCCACTGCTACAGCAAGCACTAGTCATATATTTGAATGTTAAGCAGCGAGCTCATTGGCTACCGATACAGGAGAGAACCAATCAGCTGTGCCCTGTGATAATGATGTCATTAGGTCAGATTGAGATAGACCTATCGGACTGCGCCATCTAGAGTTTCATGCCAGAACTCTGTATATCTTTGCCAATTCTAATAAGATTAACACTGGAGTTGGCCAATTGTACACCAACAGGAAAGCTCTGAAACAGAAAGAGGTCAAGTGTCATTTGAAAACCTGAGAAGGTGCTCGAATTCATTCACCTCTCCTCACCTCCAACATCCTATGCCATTTTAGTATAAGAAAAGTGACTGACCCCCACGGCTAAATTGTAATTGCATTGATCGTCCCTCTGACTAATTGTAAAATAAAGTTTCCCTGTGATCAGGTTCTAGTGAAATCAAAAACCTATTAAGCTTTGCTAATGACCTTCTCTCTCCAAATGTGATTAGTTTGTTGACTTGCCGTTATGCCTGCATCCAATGCAAATCGTCAGGATATTCTAGGTATTCCAGATGAACCAGATAAGTAATACAAACTGCTTGGGAGGGACTTACAATGGCAGAAGGTGAAACCATAAGTAGACCATAAATTACCCATTAAGCCCATATCAGAGTAACAGGAAAAAAAACAAAAACAAATGTTAAACATAAAAAATAAATGGAATATTATTTGTTGAGTCTTTTTCATGAACATACTTTGGTGTAGTATGGAGTAAGGATAGTGAATTTAAAATTGTAAACAATTAAGAACAAACAAAAATTAGGACAGAAAAACAAAGAAGAAATATTAAAGATTTTGCAGTGTTTATAGGTTACTAATAAAATGAAGTGGAATCAGGAAAAAACTTGAGAGTCTTGAGAGAATTCTATAGAACACTATAGGGCTTTTTAGTTTTAGTTAAACTTAAGGGTCAGGACACAGTACAAAACGCAAGGCCCAAGCACAATGGTCCGTCTATGGCATGTATAGATAGAAAAACAATGGAAAATCAGTGCAGTGGAAAGCAAAACAGGTTCTTTGTGAACGGACTCTAAGAGCTTTGGAACTCTAATATAAAAGTAGGCAAAACCTTAAATTTTCCTTAGAATTGTCAAAAGACATTTTGAACCATTTGTCTCGCCATCATGTTGATTGCACTTCTGAAAATGTGCAATTTATCAAGCCTCTACAGACATAGTGTTCTTCTACATTAAACTCACTTGGCTAAAAAAGTAAAAAAGCTAATATCAGGCTAGATTAGTGCAGGGATTTTCCATAACCCAAGTCCCCCTCTATCACAGAGGAACAGTCATGCGAGAAACGACCACCTATTGATCACAGTTTCTCGATGACTCCCATTTACTGGTCGCGATGTCCATCACGAGCTTCCACATGTATTTAATATTTTTCTAAAATCAGCCCATCTGCTGATCTTTAATTTCTTGCCTGCCAGTGGCCCAAATCGATTGATTCCCCCTGCTTGGCTTGATCCATATATTGTTGGAGTGTGCTTTTAAATGCCCAGCTTGTAAAGTGTCTAATCCACTACAAACAGATTTGTTTAGTTCATCAAGAAGCTTTTGCCCCATCCCTATCTCTCCACCAACCCTCATGTTCCTCCATTTAAATGCCTATCAATTAAACTCATTGTCAAATTCAGCCCTCCGATCTGTCTAGCCTAAAACTATTGATCCACCAGGCCTTTGTTTATTGTGCCTGGCACCTTCTGTTGACCACTGGGACACATAATCAGCTATGATCATTTGGGGCTTTACCCCACTCTCCACAGTGACCCTATAGTACCTGCTTAAAATGTGTGAAGAGACATCACATGGCGAAGGACCAAAAGGTTGTGATAATAACTTGAAAACCTTTAGACTGGTTTTAGAGGTTAGTGCTGTAAGTTAAAAGCATTGAAACGAGTCATCACCATGATCCTTTGTGTAAAGGTCACCACTGGCTCTGGATAAAGCTGCCTCAGCTGGTCATTATCTGCTGTTAAAATTTTACAGATGGCTTAGTCGCTGTGGAAGCGCTGACCTACAAAATCTCACATAGGCTGTGGAGGAAAATAAAGGTGTAAATTATAGTGGTTCAAAAGCACGAATTCGACGTCATATGCTTGTATTAAATTGTGTTGGAAATGTAACCTTCTGGCCTTGGTGGGAGCAAAACATTTTTTGTGCAAAAAACAGTGAAAGGAAGAGAAATTGAGAGATGGACATGAAATCAAAACTGTTTTTTGAAACTAAATGGTGGACCGTTTAAAGTCTACAGTTATTTGTGGACACATTACTAAAGGTGTTTTTTATATATTTTATACACAATAAAAAGGAATAAATTCATGAAAAGCCTTAAAAACGTAATAAAAAATAACAATAAATAAACAAATATAAAAATAATAAAATTTTGTTAACAAACATAACTGCAGCACATGTAGATCACTTAAAAGATATTGCATTCAGCAACCAGAAATTGCCATTTGGTTCATTTGAGGTTCATTCAAGCTGGTCTATTGAAGGAGAAAAAGGGGGAGAAAGGAAAATGTCAAATGATCTAATTATTTTCAGTGAAGTTTTCACATCAAATCTAATAATGAAGATTAAAGCTAATGGAATGGTACTGATAAAATGGTCCGAAAAACGTGGATAGGTGAGACAGTGCTGCCTTTTCTGCCTAAGGGAATTAGATTCACCATAATTCCATTTGCCACATTATCTCATCTTTCACTCAGCTGCACCATGCAGGCAACCCAGCTCGCTCACAATGGTAAAAGCTGTGACTGTGTTGCATAAAAAAGGAACAGTTGTCAAAAAGTCATGGGCCTCTAAATCAAAAAGCACCCCTAAGTACATTAACTCCATGGAGAATAGAGATGGAATTAGTTTGTGCTTGCTCTGTAGATCTTAACAATTCCTTCTAGTCAGGGGAAGGAAAGATTATTTTATTTATTTTTTTGCTTTATATTAGCCAGTTGTCTTAGAGATGTCTGCTGACATTCATTTGAGAGTTACATAGAACTGCAAGCTGGACTGCAGTTTGCAAATCTGATTGAGTTTTGCAAGGACACGGAACTAGCTCAAGGTTCTGAAACTACTTACAATATTATATTTTAAAAAGATAACTCGTGTCTCTAAATATACCTCAGGCATTGTCAGTTTTATTTCAAAGCTATAGTTAGATTACACAAAACTCAGTAAGTAAGCTTTAACTCGAGTAAGTTTTAAGCTGGTAAGATTTGCTTGGGTTTGGAGAGTGAAAAATTAAACAATGAAAAATTGAAAAATTATTTTTTTATAAACTTATTTCATAACAACCATAACTTAGGGTAATGGCTGCTTATTGGCTTACCCAGTAATATTTTTATAATATTTCAATGACTTCTATAAAGATACCTTAAAAGGAACAACATAAACAAAACTACTTTTTACTTAATAACACCGAATGTGTGGCTTCACTGCCTTACATCTGAGAGAAACAAGGTTTTCAGATAAAGTAATCAGATTTCTCACAGTGGGAATCACGGTCGGTGTGCGTATGCATGCAGAATGTTTGACTCGGCGCCGCATTGTGATTTTGTGTTTGAAGCTCCCACACCGTGGCAGAAATGGATCTTGGATTTTTCCCTTTTTCTCCCCGCTTGACTCACTTGCATTTTCACCCACACATCAAAGTGTTTCCTGCATGGCTTAGACGCCATACTGTGATCTCCTCATATGAACCAACATTTTTAAAACTGTGATCATGAATACCAAAAGGCGGTTCATTCTGCTATGCTATCCATTTCCGTTTTAGTGATCCAGACAGGATCTAGTTCAAGAAACCAAATTAAAATGCATTCTGTGGAACACAAAATATTTTTTGTTCATATGTTCATACTATGAATATCAATGGGGTCCAGAGTTGTTTGGACCCCAGCATTCTTCAGGATTCTATAGGAGCTTCTTCAACACTTTTTAACACTTTTACATTACATTCCACAAATTTAACCCCCAAAATCAATGCACAAAATGCAAAAATAGTCCACTGATGGGGCTACTAATAATACACTCTCAGAAGTGATAACTCCCATTCCCTTATGATATTCATGACACTTTTCCAGAATTACACATGCTTGGTGCCACTCTGGAGTGGAAAAGTATGGAACAGCATACCTGACCCTGTCCAAGAAACTTTCTGGCTTCGCATGTGCACATAAAGCCACATAAACACACTCACACCCTGTCAAAGCATTCTGTGGGTCAATCCACAAATTCATGCTCTACTAAGCCTACTTTAACCCTTAGTGTTGCTCTTTGGTCCATGTTCCATGTTTACCCAGCACTACCCTTGATCCCTCGCTTCAATTTCTCTGTCGCCTCCTCTATCTTCCTGTCACCAGCCACCCTCTGAAGCAACACAAGAGTCCCAGAGGCTTTTGTTTACGATATTTACGGGTGCAAACAGAGAAATGCATTCAGACATCGGGCTCGCAGAGGACATGCATAGGGGCATTTAAGGCCCTTGTGAATAGAGAATACTCAAACCTCAAAAGGGTCAGTTAGTCTCACAGTTTATTTCAGGTGGTGGACCAGCTTTTTTGCATATACAGTATATTTATTTTTGCATTTATCCAAAGTGTCTTACATTACACTCAGAGAACACATTTCATCAGTGCATGCATTTGAGAAATGAACTCATGACCTTGGTGTAGCAAGTACCATGATCTACTATTCGGGCTACAGGAATGGTTATTAAAACTAAAAAAGACACTTAAAACACCTAAGGATACAGGAAGCAAACACCACAAAGGATGCAAATTAATTACCCTTAATTTTGAACTCTATACTGTACCACTTTTACTAATCCATTATTTTAACAGATCACTGTTTTATTCTCATTTCATTGAAAATAACCAGATTTCTATGTTCATAAATGACCTAGACTGCTGCTACTTTATGAAAATAAATGTTCATAAATGTTGACTTAATTTATGAATTAAGTTTATTAATCAATTCAATTAAATTCAAGTTCATTTCTATAGCACTTTTCGCAATACACATGAAAACAGCAGAAAATGCAGTCAATTAATTAAATGTTTCTTGGTCAGTTATAATAATTTTTATAATTTCATAAAAATGTATTCATTCATTCATTCATTTGTGGTCAACTGGAATCTTTCACGGACTACATTTTGAGAACCTCTTGTGTATTTAATACACGGCCAGCTTTTTGAAATTCTGGTCCCACTTTATATTAAGTGGCCTTAACTACTATGTACTTACACATAAATTAATAATGTGATACAATGCACTTATTGTGTACATGTTTTTACACTATACTTATATTTAAAAAATGCCTGCATATAATTATAGCTGTAATTAGTTTCTGTAATTACATTTATAATTACACTGTTGACTCATTAGACCTTAACCCACCCTTAAACCTACCCATACCACCAAACCTGTCCCTAACCTTACCCACATCCTAACTCAATAGCAGCAAAAGTGTTTTGCAATACAATATGAACACAATAAGTACATTGTACTTATTTTTTAATGTAAGTACACAGTAGTTAAGGCCACTTAATATAAAGTGGGACGATTCTTCTTTACAATGCTAGTACAAGTGCCTTCTCTGTTGATCTCTTTTGACAAAGAAATCTCTGTCATTTCAGTGTTTTGTGAGAGGCTACTGTATATGTGCTTTTGTGTGCCTCGGGGAGATGTGTGCTGGATGTTATCGTAAGCTTTGATGCTGTGTGTTCGTTGTTATGCTGGAGTGATGAAGAGGGCTGTTCCAGTAAGGCACAACCTTTAGGAACAGGGAGGGGAAAATAGCTTCAGAGACGACAGCCCTCATTCCTGTGTGACCACAAGACCCACTGTGGACCCGACCAGTGGGGCCATGTTCCTCCTAAAACTGAACTCAATCACCTCCTTCATTGTTCTGTGATCTGACTCACAGACACCAAAACAAAAGCTGTCATGTCATGGGTGTAAAAATCCCATGAAATGTGGATTGATGCCCATAAATGTAAACATCTGGCAGCACTGTAGATCCTGTCAACAGAGAGTGACAGCTACAGTCAAGATGAAGGATATTTGTTTCATAATGACAAAGATCTTATGAACGTACTTTTTCTTCCCTGGAACACAAAAGGAGATCTTTAGTGGAATGTCCGAGCTGCTCTGTTCAATACAATGAAAGAGGGCTTTAAAGCTACAAAAAAAAGATAAATGCTCCATATTCTGAAGCCATATGATTACTTTCTGTGAAAGACTGACTAAAATTATACAAAATGTTTTAAGTACATGGTAGTTAAGGCCAAATATTATATTTAGAAGAATGTTTACAACCAATATGTTTTGGACAAAAAAAAATAAAAATAATAAGTTTCTCAAACAATCTGATTTAATGTTCCACAGCAGAACGTCCTATAGTTTCGTAATTACGTGAGGGTACATAAATTACAGAAGACAGAGTTTTCATTTTTGGGTGAACTATCTCCTTAAGAAACACTTTAGCGTCCCACGATATCATACAGAATTTTCCAAATCCATGATACTGAGTATATGTTGACAGACTTTTCATTTTTGGGTCCACTGTTTCTATAACTAAACTGCGCCTTCTTTCACTCAGCTCTGTTCCGCAGTTTTTTTGTTGACCAAAAAAGACATTTAGACACCACAATAACAGTCTCGCCCACTTTGTCAGTATATACATATACGCTCACAAACGCTGATACCAGCAACAGTACAATTCATGAGGCCTGTGGCACGCCATTTTCACCCTCTGGGATGGGACAGGAGCGTGGTGAGCGTGCATTTGTGTACGTGCGCGCATGCATGTGCAAGAGTAGAGAGAAGGTGATGAGTGTAAAAAATGTGGGGGAGATTGTCATGTAAACATCTTAGGCAATGAAAGCAAGGGCAAGAAGAGCCAGCACACAGAGAAGAGGGACATGCAGAGACTCAAAACAATCAACAGACACAGACCTACAGAATTACAGCACCAAGAAGGCCTCATTATAAACCCAACAGACTAAACTTCCCACTGATTAAAGCTGCAGGTCATTAAACAACTCTAATCTAATAAAGTGAAAAGATGGCAACAAGAATTAAGAATCAATCTTAATTATATAAAATTACTCTTCCTGGGCTGCTGATGAGAAAATGTGTTTTGGCCACAGATAATAGACTACATGAGTCTAAAATTATTAAAATTTGACAAATAGAAAGAGACAAATAAGCAAACAGAAGAGCAAGAAAGCAAACAAGACAGCAATAAAAAAGAAGGCAAGAAAGAAAAAGAAAAAGAAGAAGAAAGCGGTGCATAACAGACGCAGACTTGTATGTTGTTATTCAGTTTAAGCTGCTGTGAACTCAATTTAATTTACACTGGTTTGGCATTATGTGTCTCCATCCAATCAAGTCTTCGAGGAGGGCATGAAAAGAGTTAAGGAGATGAAATGAGTGAAAATGGACGAATGAAAAGGTGTTGTTCAGAAGAGGGGAGACATAAGAGAGAGTGGAAAAGCAGAGATAACACAACTGTGGCATTACACTGCAGAGGAAGAGAGCTTCACCAGTTATGTAACATGCTTGCCATTGAGGATATCAGGCTTAAAATGGGGCATGATATGGATCATTCCATATGTCTACCTTTCTATCTTTCAATCAATCAATCAATCAATCAATCAATCAATCAATCAATCAATCAATCAATCAATCAATCTATCTATCTATCTATCTATCTATCTATCTATCTATCTATCTATCTATCTATCTATCTATCTATCTATCTATCTATCTATCTATCTATCTATCTATCTATCTATCTATCTATCATACATCCATTGTATCTATCCATCTGTCTACTGTCCATTAGTTCATCTATTAATCATCTATCCATATGTCTGTCTATTTATAGTATCTATCTATGCACACAGGATTGCTATATACATTTCAATGAAACAGAATACATGTCCTGATAGACTGTTTTCTATCTATCTATCTATCTATCTATCTATCATACATCCATTGTATCTATCCATCTGTCTACTGTCCATTAGTTCATCTATTAATCATCTATCCATATGTCTGTCTATTTATAGTATCTATCTATGCACACAGGATTGCTATATACATTTCAATGAAACAGAATACATGTCCTGATAGACTGTTTTAAAAACTGAACGTCTTTTAACTTCACACGCCATCTTAAAATTGCAGCACTCATAGGAGGAGACACTAAAATAAAAACTATGAAATGCATAACAACGGTCAAAAACACCCACATAGCGCATGTTTATATATATATAT
>NW_015505765.1:448073-475710 GCF_001515645.1 Sinocyclocheilus grahami | reverse complement strand
TATATATATAAATATAAATATATATATATAAATCTATTTAAAAACAGTGCAGATGAATGCAAGAACGCATAAACGGCCCCTAACTCAGCGGAGGAATCGATCAGAACATCTCTGTCAGGAAACTTTAAAAGCCAAAAAGGCTGAACAAGAGGAGTCTGGTGACAAGTAAGTGTGTGTGTGAGCGAGGAAGAGAGAGCAATCGAGGGATGACATCATTGTTAGTGATCACTTCCAAGGCTGTATCTGCAGAAAAGAGGAGAAAAAGCTGGATACAACAGATGACATGGATGGATTATGCAGGTAGAGTGAGCGTAAACAAAACAAGATAGGCCGTCTTGCAAAAAGGTGAGGAAATTTCCAATGAGACTGCTGAAATGACCGAAAAGAATGGCTGATACAGCTCAAGTCTTCAAGAGTGAACGGTTATGGTTACGCTAAAGATGAATGTGCATGTGATGCATTATATACCTCAAACATACCACATAACATTAATATGCACAAATGATTGCATCTCTGCAGTCTTTAAAATTGCCCGCATTTACAGACAGGAAAAAACAGCATCATTTGCAATGAAAAACAATTATAACACCACCCGCAGTACAAAGTGTTCCCCGGGGGCACTGAACCGTCTCCCCTCAGAAATCTTTAGGACTTTAGGGCGTGTTAATCAAGACGATCGCTAAAAGACTCCAATAAAACAAAGGGCGTAGAAGAGCTCAAGCGGCAGAAGCCCCTTCTGCGCAAGCTGACTGTAAAACGCTGGACTCTAATAGGTTATTGACTATTGCATATGAGACAGGATGACATCACTGGCAGCCAATGGGAGAGCAGGAAGTGCGGAAGATGAGAAGAGTGTTTTTAATTTGTGTTTTGCTGAGCTCAGCTTCTCTCACACAAGAAAAAAGATGAGAAATGCATCAATGATGAACGTCGGTGTAATGACCAAATCCAATCTAAGCCTGTATGGCATGATGAGCGACTGGACTTATAAGCCTGAAGAGCATTCTCAAACATACTGAGGAAGTCCTAAAAGGCAAAAACTCAAATCAATGCTGAAACTTGATATGAAAAAAAAACCTTTCCTACACCACTGTAAACTGGCCTTACCACATTGTCAGAGGATATTCATGTCAACCAGTCACAACCTTACCACATCTACCCTATACATATAGATCCTCAGTTCATAAGAGTGCTCATGTGTCAGAAGACATATTTTAGAATCTGTGCAGCAACTCGTGAAAGATGAGAAATGCATCAATGATGAATGTCGGAATTAATAAACGGAAGGGAAGAGGGGCTGTTGGCATGTTGTCGAGTGGGCACGGGTCAGCCACGCTCTCCGTGCGTCTGTCACTCTGTATCCAGGGAGACCGGAGCTGGAATCGCTTTTCTTTTCTTGTCGACCGTGTATGTGTGTGTGTTCATGCTTGTGTGCTTTTGCTGTACACTGAATGCATATTCATGCACACATGCAAATGTTTGTAAATCCTCCTTGACCATTAGTTAGAATTTACTGCGTGTGCACTTGTCTGTCTTCGATACACCTGATCGTGAGTCATTCCTCTATGCGCTCCTCTCTACCTCCCACATGAAACCTTTCCTCTTTCGTTCTCTCGTTTTTCTAAAATATGTAACCCCGTGGCAAAAACAGCTTGCCATCTCCATGACAACACACTGTTGATCCACAAATCACTGGTTGGTTAGCACAGGCTCTAGCTGGGTGACGTAATGTTGTCTCTGGTCTTCTGTGGCCACTGGACTTCACCACTTCTTGGCTGGGCTTTTAAATGGCAACCATGGTGCGTGTCTGCCAAAACACTTATGAGAGTGTATGCAATGGTGTGAGTATTTCCACACTGAGTAACTAACCTGTTATATAACTACAGGAAATGGGTGCTGGATACACTTTGCAACGTTTCACGGTTGGCTTAATGGCATTCATACCACTCAAAGGTTAGACTTATGGGTAGATGTGAATGGATCTATTTAAACAACAAAGGTTACGTAAAAAAAATGATATAATAAAGAGATGTCATAGGCCTCAATTAAATATATATATATATATATATATATATATATATACAGTATATACATAAAAATAAATAAATAAATACATATTTTTTGTGACATTGTCAACCTGCAGAATTATTTATATAGTTGTGATGCTTAAACTGTGACAACTAAGGCTTTACCTGTGCACATGTGTGCCATACACAGTGTCAAGATGTCAAGGGCTTTGCTGGACTACGTATTCTGCACTTCAGTGGCATAACAGATTACAATCTCTAACACAGTCCCTTTTTAAACTAAATAAAAGTCTCAGTCTGAAATAACAATTGCATGTGAACTACAGTGATAAAAGGAGTTTTCTCCTATAGGAAATTCAAGCTCTACCTAGTCATTTTAGTAGAGAGGAAGAGGGTGAGGGGTGTGTGTGTGTGTGTGTGTGGACTGTTTGAGGTTGTGGACAGGTGTCTTTTATACTGATAATGAGTTCAAACAGATGCCATTAATACAGGTAACGTGTGGAGGACAGAGGAGCCTCTTAAATAAGAAGTTACAGGTCTGTGAGAGCCAGAACTCTTGCTTGTTTGTAGGTGACCAAATACTTATTTTACCGAGGAATTTACCAATAAATTCTTTAAAAATCCTACAATGTGATTTTCTGGATTTTTTTTTCTCATTTTGTCTCTCATAGTTGAGGTATACCTATGATGAAAATTACAGGCCTCTCTCATCTTTTTAAGTGGGAGAACTTGCACAATTGGTGGCTGACTAAATACTTTTTTTCCCCAATGTATATATATATACATATATACGCACACATTTAAGGTCACACTTTATTTTATGGTGTCCTTGTTACAAGTTACATGTACTTACTTAAATGAACTTAAATTATAAATAATTACACGCAAGTAACCCTAAACCAAACCCTAATCCTAATCCTAACCATACAGTAAGTGCATGAAGTTAATTAATATTACTCAGTACATTGTACACAGTACATTATTCAGTAAATGTATAATTACACTGTAAAAAGGACACCTTAAAATAAAGTGTAACCACATTTAAAAATGAGATCTGTAAATTGCCCATGTAACACAATATTGACCCAAAACACATGCAAAAGAAATTGCTTTAAAAAGGAAATTGAGTTTTGTAATGACCAAATCCAATCTAAGCCTGTATGGCATGATGAGCGACTGGTCTTATAAGCCTGAAGAGCATTCTCAAACATACTGAGGAAGTCCTAAAAGGCAAAAACTCAAATCAATGCTGAAACTTGATATGAAAAAAAAACTTTCCTACACCACTGTAAACTGGCCTTACCACATTGTCAGAGGATATTCATGTCAACCAGTCACAACCTGACCACATCTACCCTATACATATAGATCCTCAGTTCATAAGAGTGCTCATGTGTCAGAAGACATATTTTAGAATCTGTGCAGCAACTCGTGAAAGACCCTTTGCCCTTTTATGGATTTGTGCATGTGAGCATAAGTGTGCACATGTACTCTAAAGAAAGTGACATGAACATGCCCAGGTCATGCTAGTGCACATGTGACATTGTCAACCTGTAGAATTATTTATATAGTTGTGATGCTTAAACTGTGACAACTAAGGCTTTACCTGTGCACATGTGTGCCATACACAGTGTCAAGATGTCAAGGGCTTTGCTGGACTACGTATTCTGCACTTCCGTGGCATAACAGATTACAATCTCTAACACAGTCCCTTTTTAAACTAAATAAAAGTCTCATTATCTGAAATAACAATTGCATGTGAACTACAGTGATAAAAGGAGTTTTCTCCTATGGGAAATTCAAGCTCTACCTAGTCATTTTAGTAGAGAGGAAGAGGGTGAGGTGTGTGTGTGTGTGTGTGTGTGTGTGTGTGTGTGTGTGTGTGTGTGTGTGTGTGTGTGTGAATATGCGTTTATTTGCTTCATCTAATACAACAGTAGTGCTGAGTTTTTTGGAAACAGCATCTCCCAAAAAAGTACGGAGCCAGAGCACTCCCTTGTGGTGCTAAATAAGAACTTCAGCTAAACTTTGCAAACTTTTTTAACAGCAGTGGCCTGGATTTACACTGTGGAACACTGGAAGTTACTCAACTGCTCAAAAACATTTTATTGTTGTTTTTTCTCTTTACCTTTTCATGTTTTTGCATATTTTACAATTAGGATTGTCATCCTTAATTTTTTTCTTCTGAACCACTGAACACACAAGAGCAACATTTTTTTTCTTTTTTTTATCTCAGATTTGTCTGAATAAATTATATCCCATTCATGATTACTTTATCATTATACTTTTATCTTTTAATTAAGACTCTCAAGACTCCCATACAATTAACTCAGGTAAACAGAAACTTAATGGTTGTTTAATAACTAGATGCCTATTTTGGCACATGTACATTTTCTGAAATTAGAATGTGCAAAATAAACTAATTATGAAAAAAAAGCATGTTATGAACTTACCTGTTTCCAAAGCCTGCAATAATTCTGGGGATCCAGCGGAGGTCTGGCCAGACCGGTACAGTGGCTCATTCTCCCAGTCTTGAGCACAGGACAGAGGTCAAATGTCATGTCTATAATCTGATGAGTTATCATGCTAACCAAAACCATTAAGTAAATTGAACTGTTGGAGAGATAAGGTACATTTAAACCCCTTACAAAAGGTACTGTGGTGGTACAATGGTAAAGTAATGGTATTAGATGGCAAAAACATTGCATTTTGATATATACACTACCTTCCAAAAGTTTGAGGTCAGTTCAATTCAGCTTTATCATTACATGAATAAATTGCATTTTAAAATATCTCAAAATAGAAAATGAAAATGGTTATTTTAAATTGTAATAACGTTTCACAATATAATTATTCTTTCATTTTTTACTGTATTTTTGATCAAATAAATGCAGCCTTGATGAGACCAAACCCAAACTTTTGAATGACATTATCATTATTACCATGCTACAATAGAACCTTTCATATGTAATTAACTGATTTTAGAGATGAGTTTTTTTCTACTTGCAAAAATAAATATATTTATGATGAAGGAAATATACAATTGCGCACCCATAATACAATTAATAGAATTTGTCAATAACATCATAGGTCACCAATGTAAATGCTAGATTGGTGTCTGACTCTCTCTGAATAGTTAAATTAGATAGGTGAGGCAGAAGAGCAAACTCACCCAGCCTCTCTAGAGCCTCCGACAGCCTGAGCACCACGGCTGGGGTCTGGTCAGGCAGAGTGCACTGCTCCACAACATCTCCCTTTCCACAGAGGCCTGTCAGAGAAGGAGAGAGAGAGAGAGAGAGAGAGAGAGAGAGAGAGAGAGAGAGAGATGATGATGAGAAATCCCACTGGTGAGACCAAATTCCCTGATTAGGAGGCTGCCTGTAAACCCACATCTCATTTCTCCTAGGGAACAGTCAGGTTGTCATATTCACACAAGCATGGTAGATATGCAACATAATACTCAAGTCTCAACTCACACACATTTAGGTTAATGCAATAGTTCACATAACCTCTAAAAGTCAGAATGAATCTAGTTTATTTACATTTTTACAAATACTAACACATTTTGCCATTTAAAGTTACATTTAAGCATGCATTTAGTACAACATTAGTTATTATGAGCTAATGTAAACTAAAAATGACCAGTAATATATATATATATATATAAAAATGAACATTAAAGGGACAGTCCACTCAAAAATTTTAATTCCGTCATCATTTACTCACCCTCATGTCATTCCAAACCTGTATGACTTTCTTTCTTCTGTGGGATGCAATGAAAATATTTTGAAGAATGTTGGTAACTAAACAGTTTAGATTCCCATTGACTGCCATTGTATATTTTGTCCATACAATGGAAGTCAATGGGAATCTAAACTGTTTAGTTACCAGCATTCTTCAAAATATCCTCTTTGTGGCCCACAGGAGAAAGAAAGTCAGTTTTGGAATTACATAAGTAAATGATAGAATTTTCATTATTGGGTGGACTATCCCTTTAAATGCCACAAATTATAAACATTTCGTCCAAATGGGTTTTTAAAATTCAGTATATGATATGTCCTCCAGCAGAATGAAATACAGTGCATAATGTTTCATAAGCATTAATGTCTCGATCTCCACTGTCCTTCCACTGAGCACTGACCTTCTGCTGAGGTTCCAGTTGGGGAGTGTGTCCATATATCTCTACATGTGGGCACTTATATGCATTCAGACCACCATGGATAAAATCCTTGAGGGGGTCTGATTTTTAGTATTGACATTTAGTAATGTCAATGACACAATGTCCATTTGTGTGAAAGAGAAACGGCAGAATTCTTCACATGACACCCTGTCTATGTTGTCCTGGGACACTGAGCATGTCACACATGACCAGAGAGCATGGTGAAGAGTGGAAACATAGCAGACTGTGCATAGGTTCCAGTTGGGGAGTGTGTCCATATATCTCTACATGTGGGCACTTATATGCATTCAGACCACCATGGATAAAATCCTTGAGGGGGTCTGATTTTTAGAATTGACATTTAGTAATGTCAATGACACAATGTCCATTTGTGTGAAAGAGAAACACGGCAGAATTCTTCACATGACACCCTGTCTATGTTGTCCTGGGACACTGAGCATGTCACACATGACCAGAGAGCATGGTGAAGAGTGGAAACATAGCAGACTGTGCATTAAAAGACTATTAGCCCTTAGAACAAAATAAATATGGAATTTGTCAAATATTATTGAAAAATTGATATTCAATAACAATAACCTTTACAATAAGGTACAGCTGTAAACGCATTAGGTACCATGAACTAACCATAAAAGCATTTATTAATCTAGGTTAAAGTTTATTCATAAATATACGAATAAACGAATATTGTTCATGCTGGTTACTCGTGTTTGTTCATAATACATTAATGTTAATTTATACTACTTATTATATTAAAAATTTTAGTATATGCAGAATTAATAAATGTTGTAACTGAAACTTACTGTAAAGTCTAACCTCTTAAAAAGTTTAAGGTGAGGGTGACAAACAAATTTTGTGAAATGTAAAAGTTTGCTAACTAAGAAAACGTGATGAAGTGTTCCTTTCACACATGCAAATAAAGTCTAAAGGTCATATCACAGTAATGCATCACCCACGTAACTACATGGAATAAACATGATTTCATCTTGTGCCCAGATATTAATATTACTAACAAAAAAACTAAAATAAACAAACATTAACTTTTCATTTAAGCTACTACATAGCAAACTCAGAGAGGGATTTTCTTTTCTCTCTAAACAGGAAACTTTACTCAATTTATATCAGTATGTGGTTCCATTTACATCAAATTTGCATTATAGCGAGAAATTCTGATTTTCTGCACCATTATGTGAAGCATGAGGTTTAGTGTTGTATACTGGCTCTTTAGAGTTATCTTCAGTGACAACACTAATTAGCACTGATGTGCACCACCCGCTAATGTCTACACAGATACCAATGCTATCTCTCGTTTTCTCTTTCTGTAATTAGGAAATGGCTGTTTATTTAACAGAATCTCACACACAAGCATCTGTTGACAGCAGGAAAAGTTTGCGTTCCCATGCACGGGTGTAATTGGTGCGCTAATTTGCACAGCAGTGGCCCTTGTTGCACCCCGCTGTAATTTTCGCACGGGAGAATCACGCTACAAGGTGGCAATACTTTCTGGACTGTGCTGATTTAGGTTTTGTTTGTCAAAGAACCATGATAAATGTTTAGTAGAAGTGTCAATTAGATCTGACAGTTTCAATCTAACCGGAAGCATCAGCATCTGCAGTACAGGAACTGATTAGACCCATCATTACTTTTGACTTACCATATGCAAATGTATAAGTTGCTGTGATCCTTTAGAAGTAATATAGATGAAGCTACAGGAACAAGAAAGGGGGAGATGACAGTGATAAAAAAACAAAAAAACAGAAAGATTAATGAAAAGTTCCTCTGAGGCTTTGATGCAGGTGGCACAAAGACGGTGGAGGTTTGAGATTACACACGTTAACGGCGGAGCGCATTGGTATTCCAACAACACACGGTGCATTTAATTGCTCCACATCCTGCTGGTTTCTCTATGGACCTCGACAAGCGACGCCTTATGAATGAGCAAACAGGTCAGAGCACGATAGGAGGAATCATAATTCTCTCTCTCTCTCTCTCTCACACACACTTTCTCTTGCTCTCCCTTGTTCCTTTTGTTTTGGAAGCCTCACATTTCTTAATTGTTGGCCAGCCAAGATTTATAAGACAGGAGATTAATGTGGAGCTGTGTGCAAACTATATCTTTCATTATAGAGAAACTAAAGATGTAGGAGTGGCATTTTAACTTAGATGGTTAGTTGATGAATTATATGCAGGAAGTATGTGAACCCTTTATCATGGATTTCTATAGAAATTAGCCATAAAATTTGATCTGATCTTAATGAATAAGAGACAAACAAAATAATAAATGTTGTCTTAATTGATCACAACAGTGGAGGGTGGAAAAAGCATGTGAATAAATGAGATTTGTTTAAGCAGATTATGTTTGTCTATTGATGTAAGCAAGATCAAATTTTGTGACCAATTCATGCATGTGTTAAATCCATTTTTTTCCTGTCACTGTATTATATAAACGATTGCCACAACACGCTCAATGCATGAGGCATCGGGAAATAATTTCAGACATCTGACTTGGTATTTTCCGATTGTTTTTCTTTCTTTTTTTTCATGTGCTTCAAATGTCAAAACTCTGCCCTTCGATTTGCACCAGCGTGAACTTGTGTTTACATTTCTGGCACCACACATGTGCGTGAGGACTTTCACGTTTATATGTGTGTGTGAAAGCGGTCACAGGTTATTTGGCTTTGTGTAGAAGGCAGTGGGCAGATTTCCTTTCAATTGGAGTGCTACTATGCGTTTGGTGCTTCAATTAACGTCACTGTCAGAAAACATCACTGAGGCAATTTCTCAAAATGTAAGGCACAATCTGATGGGTGAGGGACAGCAAAGAACAGAGGAACAAGAGGGAAAGGACAGGGCATGGGAAAAGCAATACTGAGAACAACACCGCGGCAACTAAAACAACAATGCTGTTGTTTCAATTTACATGCTACTTTCGAGAAATTGTTATTCTGTATGTACGATCCAAGTACTGCTGCATTTCTTCAGAGTCATGTTCAGTAGTCCCTCCTACTGTGAAATCTCATTGTCTCACATATAGGATGCACAATATCACATTGTTTTCTGGCCACTGTCTGAGATTTACAAATTCATCGTTATCATTGATATTATATGATATATGACAACTAATAATATTCAATAAAAACTAAATGTTATTTAGCAAATTGTTTATTTTAAATTACACTACTGTTTAAAAGTGTGGGGTTGAAAGAAATCCATACTTTTATTTATCAAGGACACATTCAAATTGTCAAAAGCAAGAGGAAAGCATTGATAATAACTTTTTTTTTTCGAGAGCACCAAATCAGCATATTAGAATGATTTCTGAAGGATCATGTGACACTGAATAATGAGTAATGAGTAATGGCTGCAAAAAAAAAAAGTCAGTGTTGTCATCACAGAAATAAATTACATTATAAATATATTAAAGAATTTAAAAATATATATTTTAAATTGTAATAATATTTCACAATATTTCTGTTTTTGCTGTATTTTTGATCAAATAAAGACTGAGAATAAGGGACTTTTCATAAAACAAAAAATTATTCACAAAATTCACATTTTTTTCAATTATTTATACAAACTTTTAATAGAATTTCGATTATTGGCATTTAGAAGTTATTGGCCACTATTTGAAAATAATTATCATATTTATTGTAATTAATAATAATTATCAGCTTACTGTATCAGACAGAATTCCTACGCATGGATGCACCGATATACACACATTAAATTAAACATCAATCACCTTCTGATTGGCTGTTCGTGTCATGTCATGCAGCAGATTCACACTCAGAGCAAACAAACGAACTGCTTGTCGCTGGAGGCTTGTCACATTGTGCCCGCTGTTACATATTTGCAAGCACTTTTCCAGGTGCTTTGCAGTTCAAACACATGCTAATTAGCTTGCAGGTAACTTAAGATAATCAAAAGATCTGCAAAAAAGAAAGGACAAAGCAAACAAAACATGGCACTATTGGTAAAGGACCTCTAGGGGAATTACATCTCCACTTAATATCTATTGTTGATCCCATTAGTGGCATTTATGAGTGTAAAGCACGAGACTATGTTCAACTGTGAGGTGTCTCTGTCACTGTACAAAGCTTGTGTGTGCCCGTCCTAGCTGCTCTGTGAGAACACACGAGCCTATCAGATCTTATCCGTTTTCTATTAAGAGGGCAGAAAGCAATTTCTAGGGTTTTCATTGCCCTGTGTGTGTGTGTGTGTGTGTGTGTTTAACGAGCTCTGGTCACAATGACAGGGAATTACTGAACGGATCAGCACTCCTGCACAAAGCCATTAAGTGTCAAAAGTCGGGGGTCAGCCAGCTGAAAATGTGGGAAACAGTCTTTATGAACAAACATATTCTCTTACACCTGGTTTCCCATAAATTAAAATACATTTTCCTTTTAATTTTCTGACTTGCCTAAGCATATTCAGGACATTGTCAGCACTATTTACTAATTTTCTGCACACATTAATATTACAATAATTGTCTTTTACCGGCTGTTTCCCTTTGAGGGTGCCATACAGTGACCTGCTCTTTCATTATCTTGAGTCCACCTCACACAGAGCAATATATCACAGTGAGCACTAGGGGGTGCCACACTAGCCACAGTGTCTCAGTGATGCAGATATATGAGCCTTTGTGTGCTGCAGAAGGGACTACAGTGTGTGGGACAGAACCGAATGCTTTGAAAGGACAAAAGAATGTGAGAGCCACTGGTGGGATCTTACATAAGATTCTAGGAATATATAAAATGTGAAAATACATAAACAAACAGAACAAATGCTCAATCTGAACATTACATGTAGGCTATTTCATGCCAAGTGCACAAATTGGGTTTTCATACTCTTGATGCCAAGGACCCCCAAAAATTATGACTTGTCCCTTGTGAGGAACCCCTTCCAGTGTTGTTAATATAACTAAAACTAAAATGATAAAAAATTAATTTCAGTAATTGAAACAAAGATAAAATAAAATAAACTTAAAAAAACAAAAAATTGGAAATATCACCCTGGGAACAAACTATAATAATCTTCAATTTGAAATCAAACTGAAATCTTCATAAATTATATAATGGCATATAAACAATACTAAAATGACACTGTCTAAAGTATAAAAATAGCTATGTGTTTTAAAGGGGTCATGAACTGAGAAACCAAAATTCCCTTGATCATTTGACATATAAGAAGTCACTGTACTATCCTGTAAGTTTCAGAACTCAAAACGTTGTCGTTAGTCTAAAACAGCTTATATTGAAGCCAGTCTGCAAAAACGACAGCTTGTAGAATGTACCACTCTATGATGTAATAGTGTGACTAAACAACACCTCCGCAGAAGAAGATCAACGCCTGCTTCGACATCGCTTCCTGTTTAGCCCTGCACACGATTCACTCATGTAGTGTTTATGAGAGAGGCGAACGCGCAGGTCTACGCAGAAACCAAGCGATAAAGATGATCCGAAGACAACAAGACGCTGTGCAGTGCCAAGTTGTGGGAAAAACAGTCTTTGCATTGTCTTACTTGCGATTCCAATGTTAGGAAAGAGTGGATGAATTTTATTTTTAATGAAGTTCCAGACCACGTCAGTAAGAACTCGGTCCTTTGTTCACTCCATTTTACACAGCACAGCAGCGTCCATCTGTGAAGGACGTAGACCAGGGGTGCCCAAGCTCAGGCCTGGAGGGCCGGTGTCCCACAGAGTTTAGCTCCAACCCCAATTAAACACACCTGAACCAGCTAATCAAGCTCTTACTAGGCATACTAGAAACTTCCCGGCAGGTGTGTTGAGGCAAGTTGGAGCTAAACTCTGCAGGACACCGGCCCTCCAGGACCGAGTTTGGATACCCCTGACGTAGACTGTCAAACATGCACAAGTGTTAGCCAATCATCAGGGTTGCCAGGTTTTTACAACAAAACCCACCCAATTGCTACACAAAACTAGCCCAATCGCGTTTTATTTTAGGGGCTATATATCACATTATTGGGGTCGCAGCAACAGTGTTAAAGTAGCCCAATTCCACGGGAAAACCACAGACTTGGCAACACTGCCAATCATAGCTGTGGGCATTTACTTCCGAGTTTACAAACCGCCACGATTATTCAAACAGCATTCTGATGAGGGCGGTCAAAAACAGGACAGAAAATAGCCTATTACTTCTAAATGACGTTTTTTTTAAATGTAAAAATGTTGATAACATTATAAGTGGACCTCAGAGGAATAGTACAAAATAAAAAAAAACAGAGGCAGTTCATGACCCTTTTAATGTACAGGTGCATCTCAATAAATTAGAATGTTGTGGAAAAGTTAATTTATTTCAGTAATTCAACTCAAATTGTGAAACTCGTGTATTAAATAAATTCAATGCGCACAGACTGAAGTAGTTTAAGTCTTTGGTTCTTTTAATTGTGAACATTTTGTTTGCTAAATTACATATCTGGTTTCTTTGTTGTTATTGTATTGGCAAAGCAAATTATTTAAAAACAGTGATACAGTGGAAAACTTTTTATGAAATGTATCAGCTCACTATAAGAAAACAGTTAGATGTACAAACATTTGCAACTCAGATTAATTTGTATACAGATTTATATTGTTCCAGAGAAATTTAACAATTAAATTTGAAAGCCCTTAAAATACAGAAACATTCACAAATTCTTCAATTGTTCAAATTCATCATTTGTTCAATTGTTCAAGATCAAAAACTTTCCTGTGGTCCCCTGGTGGTCGCAAGTCCCCAGTGTGAAGACACCTGGTCAAGATCTATGTGGGAATATACACATTTTTTAATGTCTCTCTTTCTCTAAATATATAAAAGAGTGTGACACTCACTGAATTCATTACTATAGCAACCAATATAGATGCAACGGATATTGACTACATTGTCTGAACAAACGGATGAGATTACATCACTTGCAGAATGACAGCACAGACAGGTTGAATTTTGAAATCAAATGGGATTTGTGTGCGCAATTCACACAATACAATCCATAACACAACGTGAAAATAAAGCTCCCGCTTAGTGCCTCTACATAACATACCCTTCATCTCCTTTAAAGTGATGTCCCATAGTAAATCAAGCTTTGTACATAAAACCCGGTGCACAATACATACGATTCAGACAAAGAGAGCTGAAGCTTTCTTGAATGGAATTGGAGTATGAGGAGGAGAAGCAGCGGTCAGACAGATGAAGGCTTGCAGCTACAACTGTCCTGCCAAAGTGATAAGGGATTAGTCTCTTCCTGTAAATCTTTGGAATGTTTTTGAAGGATTTTTCCTCCTTTCTCTATTATTTTTCTTTTCTCCCTCTCTCACACACAGCTATAGCCATTTCCTCCATTACAGTGTGAAATTGAAACTCTCCCCTGTTTCTTTACCTGCTCTGCTCCACTGTGTCAATAAAGGATGTTTAGCCTTTGACCCAGCCACAGGCTAGAGTGATGAAAGAAGTGGACCGGCCAGCTCACACACAAAGGTATACACTCAAAAATAACCCTGTGCCGTGAACAAGTATGAAGTGTGATTCAAATGCAGTAGAATCGTGACAAACACACACACACACACAGACTTCCACAGCTTTATAATTCCTGCAATCCACATCCTTATCAATCACATGTGATAGCGGGCACCACCCCCTTCAACACGGGAAAGATTACCAACTGTCTCGCAAAATAGCATCTTACTCACACACACAAACACTGGCCATAATGCATTTGGAATCATTTTTTAAGGTAATGGTGAAAATATGTCAGTGAAAATAATTGAATTAAGATGCACTATCCAAACCAGTTGTCCAGATGGATAGAACCGCCCAGCTCTTCCCTTGATATTGATTATGTGCTCATTGTCTATTCCTGAAGGGATAAGAAAATACATTACACAAATCAATAGTTCACACAAATTTTATCAGGTTCACACAGGCCGAGATTCAAATGATTATGAAGTGAGGGAAAGTGATGCCAAGAGGGAGATTGTCAATCTATCAAGTTTTGAACCATTTCAGTAAATTTAAACACCATGAAGAGCCCTCTGGGATAAAAGGGTTAGATTCTTATACTGAATGTGTGATAGCGCTTATCTAGACTGACGTCTGTATTTTATCAACAATTTTATCCTCAGTGGAAAAACGTGCCTCTACCTTCACTTTTACTCTACTTAAAAAAATTACCTATACGTGCAAATCACTGCAGTTTCCCGCTGAAATGAACACTAGAAGCAGTAAAACAAATGTTATTTTATTTTATCATAGTGCATGATTTGGTAACAAATACATTTTGACGTTTGTATCACATGCATATGGTTTTTCTGGCATAGTAAACTTGCTCAGAAGCTCACCTGGTAGCACAATGCACTTATAATGTAGATTGCGTGAGTATGAGTCATGACTCATGATAAAAAGCAAAAATATTTGTATAAGCAAGCTAAAATGGCATGGTTGATTTAGCAAATGTGTTTATATTTCACATTTTCTTTTGTGAACACTATCAGTTAGGTTTAGGGTAGGATTTAATATAGGTGGTATGTTTAAAAACATTATTAAGCATTATCCTTTCAGTGCCACTCACCACACATTTAATTTCCTAATTTCTGTGATATGAACAACAATATTGTCAGCTTTACATTAATCAGCTTTGGAATGAACTGAACGCACTTTAGTGCTCCTCACTCAACATTTCACATTGAAATTGGCACAAAATGTGCAAGAAGCTTTGTAAGACAATTTTGCAGAAATGTTGCCACAGGCATGTTTTTTCAAGTGAGCCTGGGCAAAAAAAATGTTGAAATCTATGCAGTTTCTTCAAAGAGGACAACAGAAAGAAAATGAGTGTATATGTCCCAGTTAGGAGAAAAAAGATTGAAGAAAGGGCAGGAAGGAAGAAAGAGGAATGTAAACAGCGAAGGAGTAAAGCAGGTGATGGATCCAGGGAAAAAAAGAGAGGAAAGTCGCAGTGTGGCCTTCCCAAAAAGATGCCACCTGGCAGGGGCCTGGCCTCGGATGTTTTGCCTGCAGCCAATGACAGAGTCCCACAAGAGGGGCGTAGAGCACATGCCTCTTCAATTAGAGCACTCCATGAGGGAGAAGAATGAGAGGGAGAGGGATAGGGATCGTAGGAACTAAGAAAAGATTTGTGTTGTCAGATGAGCGGTATAAGAAAAGAGTTGATGAAAAGGGAGAAAACAGAAAAAATAAACTGGAAGAGTCAGACGAGGGCTGTGAGTTTATATGACTCAGGTTAACATGTCATTGAACAAAAGTCTGCAGCAAATGCAGCTTCACTGGTTACAGTGTACATTGTGCTGGGAATAAAGAACTGCTTCTTGAGTAAAAAAAAAAAACATGTTTAAAAAAGGACAAAAATAGCAGAGCCTTGGAGGAATCTTTATATAAAACTAATAAGTGAGCACCGGTAAATACACACCTGCAGTCACAGTTTATATATTAAACATGGCATGTGGCTTGGCATACAAATAACCTGCAGCTATAGTGGGAGAGGGATAGGGATCGTAGGAACTAAGAAAAGATGTGTTGTCAGATGAGCGGTATAAGAAAAGAGTTGATGAAAAGGGAGAAAACAGAAAAAATAAACTGGAAGAGTCAGACGAGGGCTGTGAGTTTATATGACTCAGGTTAACATGTCATTGAACAAAAGTCTGCAGCAAATGCAGCTTCACTGGTTACAGTGTACATTGTGCTGGGAATAAAGAACTGCTTCTTGAGTAAAAAAAAAAAACATGTTTAAAAAAGGACAAAAATAGCAGAGCCTTGGAGGAATCTTTATATAAAACTAATAAGTGAGCACCGGTAAATACACACCTGCAGTCACAGTTTATATATTAAACATGGCATGTGGCTTGGCATGCAAATAACCTGCAGCTATAGTCTAATAAATTATATTATTTGGCAGAAGAATTATTTAAATTAGTAATATTAATACATTTCATGATTTATTGATTATTTTTTTTCACTTGAGGCTGTAACATGTGAGTTATTTACATATTTCTACTAGGGCTGGGTGATACATTAACAATACCATACACTATACCATGTAAGTTCAGTAATTTTTTTTAGAAGAAATAACAGACATCTGACTGACCTATCATTTGATCCATGACCCATAAGTCATAATTTAGTCAACCTAATATCATTCCAATTCTATATGACTTTAACTGTTCTTTTTACAAATCTGTTCATACAACACAATTCAATAGGGTTTAACAGTTTTCAATTCACTTTTCAAAATATCTGTTGTGTCGGGTAACTAGATCTAGTCTTTGAATGGGGGTGTCTGAATCAGTGTCCACAATGTGGTGGTCAACCATCCTTTGCAAAGAGAACATTAACGCTCACTTACTGCAGGCCCCTTAATGAGCTATTAAAGACCTCTTCACTACCGTGAGAGAAACTAAAGTGTGTGTGCGCCGCAAATGTATTCATTCATGAGCGTCTGACCGTGGCCTACTGAGGCATGCATAATTAATAAGAAAAGGGAGATAAAAGCATACTGAAGTAATTTTTTTCTTCTTGATGTAAATGTGTGCGTTGCCAATCAGCGCGTATGTATGTGCCTCCTGAGCCCGTGTGTATCTCTGCATGTGTGTTTATTCCTCGCAGTTATTGCCATTCTAAAGTAAGACGGGACAAATAGACGGCAAATGTAGGCCAACACTTTCCTGCTGGCCACTAAATATTTATCACATATTACACATCCAAACCCCACAGCTTTATATTGCACATGAAATACAGACAAATGCTGCTCTAGACTGCGTTTGAGAGAGTCAGGAGATGTAATTTAAAATGAGTGGACATGTAACTGAAAGATTGGAAAATGAGAAGAAATGAGAGATATGGTGTGTGTGTGTGTGTGTGTGTGTGTGTGTGTCTGCACGTGACCCCTAAACTCATCAGCTTCTTCCGCACATCCCCATGGGTTATCAGCTATGCAATGACCAAATCGAATGCATAACATACGGTCCCCAATCTACACGTCACACAATTCAACAGATTGAAAGACGAAGGGCTTTTATCCAACTGAATGTAAATGAAATGAGAATACACAAAGGCAACCTTGAAAACTGAGGGGCATTTCATGTGCGCTTTCAAATCTCTCTCTTTACTCAAGGAAGAAAAAAAAGAGCTGGGGGGACATTAAAATTCATTTCATTCTTCCCTTTTCATAGTTTTTTTAAAATTTAATTTCTTTACCAATCTCACTGTTTGAAAAAGTTGTGGCTTTGTGGTCGAGCAACAATGGATCCTTTCCTCATGTGCTTCCAATGCTGTTTCATCCATTTATGGCATTAATTCCTCTTCCTTTTTGTCTGACTACATACTCAAGGAAGTCTTTACCATTTAAAAAAACTATTAATTATTCAATTATTTAAAATCAATAGTAAAGACTCATACTATTTATTTATTTTTGATCAGAAGGAATATCTGATGACTGAACATATTTTATAATCTCATTCACAAGAGAATTAACATAATTTCTCCTAGAACAAGAAACCTTCAAACTTCAAAAGGCACCATAAGGGAAAATAGACCAAAGGGATACAGCTTAGTAAGAGGTTGTGCAGGGAAAATATTGGAAGTGTGTAATTCTCAACAGATCCGTCACTTTAAACATTATTGCTGTTATAAATGAATTAAAGTGATGTGATTGACAGGATATGTCTGTTGCAAATCAAACTCCCGAGTTACAGTGCTCCACAAAGAGCTCAGAGAGACACGAAAGATGTGTGTGTGTGTGTGTGTGTGTGTGAGTTTATAACACACATCACCTACACTGGAGAACAGACAAAGAAAACAATAACGTAAGTAACAATATGAATGTTGCAACACCGGCACATTGGAGAAACATGCCTGTAAAACATGAAATAAATTGGAGACATTTTTGAAAAGTGATATAACATTGCTTCTTGTTTGTTTCATGACTATTTCAAAGTGAAATGTCCAGTGAATGGTACTAAAGGTGTGTTCAGTTTTATTCAAAACCTATGAATGTGCATCTAGCAATGTTTTATTATGTTTGTTGTTATACATATTGTGCTAGATCTGAAATTAATTATCTAGTGAGTGGTAAAAATATATAGAAATTAGGGCTGGACAATAATTCAATATCAATATGTATCGCGATATAATTTTTTTCAATAACGGTGATATGATTTTTAAACACATTTTCGATATTTCGATATACATTACCAGTTTTCCATACATTGATTTATTTGTGGCGTTTGACTTTGTTGAATAAACATGAGCACTGCACGTTTCAAAATCATAACGGGGCACGGGTGTTTTATATGAATGTATCTCTGAAGGGAATTGACTGTCTTCAGAAAAGTTTCAATGGACAAATCATACCCTAAACCTAACCAACAGTGTAAACAAAAGCAAACATGGGAGAAAAACGTATTTGTGTATTTATCATGACTCATATTTTGTGTTTTGAGGTCATAACATAGCATTGTGCGATGCAAAATAATTCTTTATTAATCAATATTCTAATAATACTGTAATAGTAATTTACGTGAAAAGGAATACAATTTGTTGATGTTTTACTGTCACCAGTGTTCATTTCACCTGAAAACTGCATTGAATTGTATGAATATGTATATTTTTGGAGTTTACCAAAAATATAGGGCGAGGCACTATTTTTCAGTGAGCCTATGTTGCAATGATGTCTTAATTAAAATGTAAAAAAAATGCAGGTTAGTGTGTCACTTTGGTTTAGTCAATTAAAGTCAATCAAAATTCAATCCAAAAACAAGTATGTGTGTGTGTGTGTGTGTGTACTTGTTTATACTACATTGTGGGGACCAAATGTCCGCACAAGGATAGTAAAACCTGACATTTTTGACATTGTAGGGACCAGCCTGCAGTCCCCACGAGGGGAAAAAAATATAAAAAATAGTAAATGATGTTTATCTGAAAATGTAACAAAGCAAACAGGTTTTCTGTAAGGGGTAGGTTTAGGGTTAGGATTGGGTTAGGGGATAGAAAATATAGTTTGGTCAGTATAAAAGTAATAGAAGTCTATGGACAGTCCCCACAATTCACATAAACAAGCATGTGTGTGTTTGTATACGCTTAGTTACAGTTTGAGGACAACTGTCTCCAAAAGAGACTTCATACTCCAAAAAACAAAAACAAAAAAAAAACATAACATATTATATATTTCCTCATTTAGAGAGCAAAGAATAAGTGTGTGTGCGTGTGTGTGTGTGGTTATGCTAGTACATCTCTGTTAGAGTCCCAGCCTCTCCCTGTGAAAGCTACAGACAGAGACAGATCACTGGTGACCTCCATCACAGCTACTGACCCTATCACTCTGAGCAGAGAAAAAGAACGAGAGCGAGAGGGAGATTGGATATGGGGAGGGGATCTAGCATGTCTGAGTGTCTTTTCTTGACCCCCTACCTCATCTCCAGCTGTACATCACAGATTGCATCTGCTTAGGGGGCTTTCTGCACACGCTCAGAACGGTGATGTGTGTGTGCGTGTGTGTGTGTGTGGTTATGCTAGTACATCTCTGTTAGAGTCCCAGCCTCTCCCTGTGAAAGCTACAGACAGAGACAGATCACTGGTGACCTCCATCACAGCTACTGACCCTATCACTCTGAGCAGAGAAAAAGAACGAGAGCGAGAGGGAGATTGGATATGGGGAGGGGATCTAGCATGTCTGAGTGTCTTTTCTTGACCCCCTACCTCATCTCCAGCTGTACATCACAGATTGCATCTGCTTAGGGGGCTTTCTGCACACGCTCAGAACGGTGACTTCCCACATGATTTACCGTTCCTTATCATACACACCTGCGCTAGGTAACCCATTAGTTATGCCCTATCTTTTGTGTAGATGCATTGTATATCCCCGCATTGCCCAACAAACCAAATGGATAACACAGCACAGCTGGCCGTGATGAGAAGGCCTGCACATTAGAATAATTGAGAGAGAAGAGAAATGAATGAGAAAAGAGCATTGGATGGGGCAACTGGAACTGGTGCAGATGTGCAGTTCAAGTCCATGTGTGTGGATGACACTTCAGAGGCCAAGGTCCGCTGGGAAAGCAGTGCGTGTGCGTTTGTCCTGATTAGTGCACAGCAGATGTGCAATAGTAGGGAGCACAAAGCAAGCTGAGAAAATAGGTCCCAGCAAGCCTGTCATTATATTCCAGTACATCTTTCTCTCTCTCCATAGAGAAATAATTATGCTAACAGTTGTGGCCAATACACTGTGGCCTCTTTAACCTCAATAACACATCTCCAAGAGTCTATTTGAATCAACATCAATGCCAGCTATTGTAGTGGAAACTCAAGAAATCCCTGTAATAATTTATTTTTACAATAGGGTCTCTGTAATAAATAACTATGAAACATGATATAAACATAACATGCACTTCAGTTAAAAGGTCAGATAACACAATACACTACAGTTTAACACACACACACACACACACACAAACTTACATATAAAACAATCTAAAATATATACACATTTTAAATATAGAAATGTTATAATAGATTATATAACCTGATGATCATGTAACAAAGGAGTACACATCATCAAATGTAACAAATATGTCTACTAAATGTAAATGTAAATATTTTATTATATTATTTATAATAATCAAGAATCTTGAAAATATTTCTTATTTATTTACTGTATGTCAAAATGTTTATTTATGTGTTGCATTTGTCAGAATCCTACGTTCTGTTTTACCAGGTTTCACTTAGATGCTGAATCCAAGATGTGGTCACATTTGGACCCTATAGTGTAAATAAAATAAAATCTCAATAAAAATGAATCAAAGTTCTAAATATTAATAAACAGTAGCAGCATTCAACAAATACATACATTTACAGTATACCTGTACATATACAGGGATACCACACTCACACACACACACACACACACACACACACACACAAATTGTCCATTCAATCTATTTAGTTAAACTTCCCAGAAAGCTACATTCATGGAAACTGTCTGATGAGTCCCCAACACTGGATGAAACAGAGATATTTGTTTCTCTGATATTTTGATTTTTTTTTTTTGGTCTGTGATAAGAGATGGATAAACTAACCAAGCAAGGAAAAAGCCACATCATCATCTCACAGCTGTTTTCTGCTATAATGCAACTGCTTCTAAGCCACAGCCTTAAGGATGCAGCACAAGCTGTAATAGAAACTGGGGAAAATAACAACAGCAACAAAAATAAAAAATAAATAGTTTGGCTCAAACTGAAAACTGAAAATCAATTTTAATTAAATAAATAGGTCGACATAGCAGTTCTTTGAAACAGGGTTAAAGCAGGACCTTGGCCTCCCCACAGTGACATATATACACAGAATGTTGTAATTGATCATACTTAAAGGGCACAGCAGGCATTTTTCTATGTCCTAGCCACACTAGACAAATGAAACACATGTTTTTCTTTCTGTTGTGTGTATGTGCGCACAACTGATGAGATGGTGACAACAACAATAGTTTAAAGTAAAACTAATACTGCATAGTCATTGTCTGTTAAGGGCTGTTAAAGGAATTGTTCATCTAAAAATTAAAATTGGCTGAAATAAATTGGCTGAAAATGTACTCCAAGATGAGTTTGTTTGTTCAATAGAACAGATTTTTAGAAATGTAACATTACATCAGTATGGATCCTCTGAATGGGTGCCGTCAAAATGAGACTCCAAACAGCTGATAAAAACATCACAATAAAGCACAAGTAATCCACACGACCTTATTAAGTGAAACGTTGTGTATTTGTAAGAAACAAATCTAACATTAATAAGGGACTTTAACTTTAAACTCTTACTTCTGACCACAATACCAGTCCATAATCCATAATAATGCCTCCTCCAGTGAAAAAGTCCATTGTTTATCACAAATATGCAGCTTTTTGCTTCAAATGAGGTTAACTGGAGTTGTGTCAATTATCTTGATCCTTTCATCAGCGGTTTGAACTTCCATTCTGACGGCACCCATTCACTGCAGAGGACCCATTGGAGAGCAGGTGATGTACTGTTATGCTAAATTTCTCAAAATCTGTTCCAATGAACAAACAAACTCATCTACATTTTGAAAAAAAGAAAGACCGAATGAATGAATGAATGGAACATTTATATGAATGGAATTAGAGATCTCTCCTCAACCACCACCAGTGTGCAGGTGGAGAGAGGAGAGTGGAAGGCCTCAGATTGAGTACATTTTCAGCAAAGTTTCTTTCTGGGGTGAACTATTGCTTTAAATAACTGCATCTCACTCCACTAATGCATCTCAAGTCATCATCATTTAATGACCATTAATGGGTCGCTGTCATTAAGATATTCTGCCAATCAAACATAGCATCAACGTGCAGTTACATTAGGCTTTGTGCATGCAAAATTACTTCAGACACCACAACATATACCGGAAAAGGGATATTATGTCACAATAAAGGTTTACTGTATAAGTAAATGTGTTGTTTAGGATATAGTATGTGTATGTATAAATACACAGACTACCCTGTTATTCCGCAACACTGCAAGCGGGTGTTGGAAGTCTGTTTGAATCTAGAGGTTAATCTGCGACATTTAAATATTGTGAAGGTCAAATGTCTTTTTTTCAACACCAGATAAACATCTTAAAATAATAGGTTTTCATACATTTTAAATGTTAAAAGTCACAGATACATCTGCACAATGTTATTCTAACATCAAGCAGGGACCATGCTAGCAATATATTGCAAGTGTACACACACTCTAAAAATATAATTCACATGAAAATAAAGCTGGTGCATTTAATTACGTTTACAGTACTTTAGCATTAAAATTAATACTTTTTTTTCAGTTTCTTTTCCCCCCACATTTTGCCACACATTGCGATAACTAACAATACCTGTAGGCGCTAATTATTATAATGTTTCGCACTGCGTTGAAGGCTTAGCATTCTCTTGGGGTTAGGGAAAGATGCTAAACAAGTGCAAATAAAACATATCTTTGCTGGTGAAATTTTAATAATTGATAGATAGGATCTTAACCAGTGACAAAGACTATAATAAGCACTCTGCATTATCGCATTGTGTTTAGCTGCTGCAATTAAAATATGTCCACACTGTTAAATATGGTGTCAGCTTGAGAGAGGCAGCAATTACTTAATAAGCTCTATCTGCAGTGTGAAGGCTTAACTAAATGAGGTCCTAATATAATTGAACAAGACACATTGTGTACATTAATGTGTATAAATTACACAAAGTGTTTGAAATAATTAAGATTGTATTATGTTTTTGAAAGAAGTCTCCTATGCTTATCAAGTCTGCATTTATTTGAGTAAAAATACAGTACAAATAGTAATATTGTGAAATATTATTACAGTTTGAAATAATTCTTCTTATTTTAAAATGTAATTTATTCAACCCAGTCTCATAAAAATATGTACCTCTGCGTACATTTCTGCAACACAGTTTTTACGTACCTTACTGCACGTTTCGCCGCAGTTTCAAAGAGAAATGTCCACTGAGTGGCACTAAAACACGGGTTCAATACGTGAACCCTGGCACGTTTTTATTACGTTGATATAGGTACATATTGCTGTGTTTTTATTACGTTTCTTCAGGTACGTATTGCGGCGGTTCAGAATTCAAATATCCGGGGACTGTCGCTAAAAGATAATGCTCTGTCGTGTTGGAAATATGCCCTACACCAAACCCAACCCTAAACCTACCTGATAGTGTTAACAAATGCAAAACTGATATAAAAACACATTTTTTGATGCAACCGTGCCATTTTAACTTCCTTATATGCAGATTTGAACGGTTTTGTCGAACCGTAGTTACACGGGATTCAAACCAGAGCTCCTCTCCTCTCAAGTACGTCTCCGTACTCCGTGAGCCACCGAACAAACCTATCGGCTATGAAAACCCATTAATATGAAGCTGGATATGTGCGGTGCTAACAATCAAAAGCATCAGTTTTCAAATCTCCCAGCATATTAAAAATGTTTTGAAGTCACAACATAATACTCTTCAAGTAATTGTGCGAAAATTACGCTTTATTAATCGAAACTCTGTAAATTATACTCCGCGTGAAAATAATTTAAAAGGTGTTGGAGTTTTACTGCCTCTAGTGTTAATTTTTTTGGAAACTGCAGTGATATGTACTTATTGGTACGTATTTCGCGTCTTGCAAAAATGTGCCCCCAGGTACGTATTTGCCATGAGACCGGGTTGAAATTTTTCCCATGATGACAAAGCTGAATTTTCAGAAATCGTTCTATATTACCTGTTTTAACGTATTAAAACACAAAGCAATTTAAATTTAAAATTGTAATAACACAGTGAAATATTTCAGACATACTATCTATAGTATGCTCAGAATAAGATACAGGAGAATAAAACAGTTAAAGAGTAATAGCAGTTATCAGTAAGAATCCATGGTGTGAATCATACTTCCCACCGGTAAGAGAAGGACTAATCAGTTTAAGAAGCCTGGAAATGGACCTGACAATTGTGTTAAATTAGACATCACTTTTGAGAGGTTCTGTGTGCACCAAGATAGAATCTCTGTGGGGCAGGTGCCATTTACAGCCACCTTTGTTCTGGAGCTCAGATCGTATACAGACTAGAGAAGTATATGTATGCTGCAGGTGTGTGTGTGTGTGTTTGTACATTAGCACGTTTTCCGCGAGGGATATGGGTCACAATCCTGCTTCACATGTCTCTCTGCAATGCTTCAGTTTCCCTTGTTTTCCTGCTCTACAATCTCAGCTTACTCTCTGCAGTTCTGCTTCCTTTGTCACCAAGTGAGCCGTTGCACCTCTTTCTTCTCACTTCCCTTTCTAATCACATCTCTGAAGGACACTTCCACCAGCTTACCGCCACCTCAACCTCCACCTCCACTACTGAATCATACATGATTCTAAGCTTTCTATTCTCTACTTAATATCACTGGTATTGGGGGAAAGAAAATAGGCAGGATGATGATGATGATGATGACAATTTAAAAGTGATTACAGAAAGCACCTTTTAAGGGTGTCTGGAAAACATTTGGGTTTGAGTGGAGGAGAAAACGTGTGCAAATATGTGCATTTAAGTGTGTGTTTGTATGTGTGTTGGCTACAGAAGTAATCCAAATGTAACAAAATCTCCCTTAAGGGATGTTCTGACAGTTAGAAATTATTCCTAATTTTTTTTTTAAATACTGTTCAAAAGTTTTAGGTTAAGAAACTTATCCAGCAAGGACAGATTAAATTGACCAGAAATAAGACTTCCGCATGGTCACAAAAATGTTCTGTTTCAAATAAATGCTGTTCTTTTTAACTTTATATTCATCAAGGAATCCTGGAAAAAAAATCCAATATTGATGAAAATAAGAAAGGTTTCTTAAACACCAAATCAGCATATTAGACACTGAAGACTGGAGTAATGACTGCTAAAAAAATCAGCTTTGCCATCTAAATAAACTACATTTTAAAATATATTAAAATAGAAATTATTTATTTTAATATGTAATAATATTTCACAATATTACTGCCTTTTATATTGTATTTTTGATATAATAAATGCAACCTTGAAAAGCTTTTTCTCAAAAACATTAAAAACCTTACAGACCCCAAACTTTTGAATGGTTGTGTATATAACAAAACTTTCAAAAAATATATTATTATTATTATTATTATTATTATTGGTCTACAGGCTAATTTAACCTATATAATAGATATAATATGTTATATTTCTATATACATGTGTGTGTGTGTGTGTGTGTGTGTGTGTGTGTGTATATACAGTGCTGCTTAAACGTTTGTGAACCCTTTAGAATTGTCTATATTTCTGCATAAATATAACCCAAAAAATCAATAGATCTATATACATGTGTGTGTGTGTGTGTGTGTGTGTGTGTGTATATACAGTGCTGCTTAAACGTTTGTGAACCCTTTAGAATTGTCTATATTTCTGCATAAATATAACCCAAAAAATCAATAGATTTTCATGCAAGTCTTGAAAGTTGCCAAAGATAACTCAATCAAACAAATGAGATGAAAATATATACTTTGTCGTTTATTTATTTAGGAAAATTATCCAATATTACATATCTGTGAGCGGTTAAATCATGTGAATCTCTAGGATTAGCTCTTAATTTTAATCTTAATCTTCATTAAAAGTAGTAAGACAAACGTATCTTTCCAGTGCTGATGCCAATCTTTGATCTTGAAATGAGCTTATAATTAATAAAATGCAGCGCTTACCTTTTGATTTCGTTGACGTGAACTCCGTTAAATTTAAAATATAGCGCGGGAATTGAAGATCGGATTTATATCCGTTTTGCGACGACACATTTATGTGGCCAAGTGTAAATGGAAACGTTTTAACAAATCAGATAGATATCCGATCAGCAAAAACGCATGAAATGACCAGGTGTAAACAGGCCCTTAGACCATCTGTTCAGAGGTATTTTTAATAAGTGAGATGACTATCAGGTGTCAGTGTGTGCACCCTTTTATTTAAAGAACAGGGATCTATCAAAGTTTAGTCATGTTTGTGGAAGTGTATCATGGCACAAACAAATGAGATCTCTGAGGACCTCAGAAAAAGAGTTGGTGTTGCTCATCAGGCTAGAAAAGTTTTCAAAGTCATCTCTAAAGAGTTTGGACTCCACCAATCCACAGTCAGACAGATTGTGTACAAATGGAGGAAATTCAAGACCAGTTACCCTCCCCAGGAGTGCTCCACCAGCAAAGATCACTCTAAAAGCAAGGCGTGTAAAAGTCCAATAGGTTTCAAAGGACTGCAGGCTAACTTCTAAGCAACTAAAGGCCTTTCTCACATTGGCTAATGTTAAATGTTTATGAGTCTATCATCAGGAGAACACTGAACAACCATGGTGTCCATGGCAGAGTCGCAAGGAGAAAGCCACTGCTCTCCAAAAAGAACATAGCTGCCCATCTGCAGTTTGCTAAAGATCATGTGGACAAGCCAGAGGAATACTGGAGAAATGTTTTGTGGATGGATGAGACCAAAATAGAACATTTTGGTTTAAATGAGCAGTGTTATGTTTGGAGAAAGAAAACACTGCATTCCAGCATAAGAACCTTATCCCATCTGTGAAACGTGGTGGTAGTGTCATGGTTTGGGCCTGTTTTGCTCCATTTGGTCCAGGATGGCTTGCCATCATTGATGGAACAATGAATTCTGAATTATACCAGCAAATTCTGAAGGAAAATCTGGAAAATTCTACTGAATCTCAAGAGAAAGTGGGTCATGCAGCAAGACAACGACCCCAAGCACACAAGTTGTTCTATCAAAGAATGGTTAAAGAAGAACAAAGTTAAGGTTTTGGAATGACTGAGTCAAATTATGGACCTTAATCCAATTGAAATTTTGTGGAAGGTCCTGAAGCAAGCAGTTCAAAGGAGGAAACCCATAACATCACAGAGTTGAAGTGGTTCTGTACTGAAGAATGGGCTAAA
>NW_015505765.1:447119-447429 GCF_001515645.1 Sinocyclocheilus grahami | reverse complement strand
TGTGTGTGTGTGTGTGTGTGTGTGTGTGTGTGTGTTTTCTTTCTGCACTCTTTTGAAGCCTGATGAATGAAGACAGAATTGGCAGAGTGGAGATTGCTTTGTTACACACTGTCCCTCTCATTCCTTTGATTAATACAGAGGCGAGCCACAGAACAAGGGATGAAGGTGGTATAAAGAAACAAGAAGAGAGAGACAGTGTACACTGACACCAGCACTCTTGTTTAGAAACACAGTGGGTTTGCAAGCAGTGCATAAAATGTCTCCAGTGTAAACTGAACACACACCGAGATGTACTATAACAATACACTGG
>NW_015505765.1:446683-446963 GCF_001515645.1 Sinocyclocheilus grahami | reverse complement strand
CCACAGCCCCACCTGTTTCACATCAGACAGCCCACTCGCTCACTCCTTCTACCCTGGGACACTTGTTTTCCCCGGGGAGAGGAGACCGATTAGAGAAATGCCACCACAGTTTATTAGTACTGACTTCAGTATTCACTCTTAACTGCGCCGATCATCTTCCTTATAATTAAGATAAGATCCAATGGATGTTGTGATCCATGCTATTCATTTCGCTCTCTCCTACGGGTGCCTTGTTTCTCTTTGTCTCTCCCTTGTCATCTCTCACAAACATTCACACACC
>NW_015505765.1:444220-445370 GCF_001515645.1 Sinocyclocheilus grahami | reverse complement strand
CAAATAATGGTGAAATATGTGGGAGATGGGGCGGATAACATTTTACGGCTTGATAAAGGCAAACTAATCCTTTTTTTTACTCTAGGATTCACTCCATTCCAACAGCTAAAGGTTGAACACTGGAAGATATGCTTATCTCTGGGAATTTGGGAGTAGGAAATGTTCCTGACATTTTTCTTCATAGGCCTTGATTCTATATGGTTAATGCAGTCAACAACAGACCTGTATTTTGAGCATAAATTAATTATAATTAAATCAAGCTATCTTAATCATACCACAACGCATTCTGTCACGTTAAAAGACAGAAGGATTACTAATTGGTCACAGTTGTGTGGTTGAACAGTAAAGACTATGTAATTAATGACAGTTTCTCTGAGTAAACCTACATTAAAAATCGACCCCCAACTCTCCATTCTCAAACTCAGATATTGTTATGTATTTAATTTTGTCACTTTGATTGGAGCCCTTCTTTTTTTCAGGTGGTGTTTACTACTCAGGGACATAAATCATTGGTTGGACAGCAAACAAAGAGGGCTATCTCTCTCTCTTTCTCCAGACTCTTTTCAACCAAGTGATTAATGGAACATAAAACACATTCATCATCACTAATTTCGTTTTCCTTAAGACACAATTTGTGCTGACCCAGTAAGGGAAAAAAATAAGAAAAAATAAAGATGGTGAGACCACATCATCAGCCAGAATCAAAAATCAAATACAGAAATACAAAACAACACTCGTGCATGTTCATGATATGTAGGGGGTATCCCTTTCATCCATCCATTAAACAGTTATTAGTGCTGGTAGACTATTGGTTGATCATCTCAATTTTCAGCATCCATTGCAGAACTCATTACATCCGCACAGTGGGACATTCAGGTGTGCGCTTGACATCTGGACATGCTTTGTTGCTTTGACAGAGAGGAGGGATGATCATTGTATCCCAGAGTGTTTGAAAAACGTAAAACAGACACAGGATTCACAGCTCTCCTCTGTCCTTGTGTGTGCATGTGCATACTGTGGCATAGTTTCTGCCTTTTCGCTCTTTCTATGCCACTCAAAGGGCAGTTCTAACTAGGCTGTCATGGGAAGGACTGCACTATCCATTAACCTCTGGCCTCGTGCCCCCCGCTGCTGATGGAAGACATAACCT
>NW_015505765.1:443727-444210 GCF_001515645.1 Sinocyclocheilus grahami | reverse complement strand
CTCACTCTCACACACAGTGTCCACTCTAGGTTTCCGTGCTCTTTCACTAGGTTGGAACTCTCTAACAAAGAAGAACAGTGAGCCCACCTATAGAGAGACAAAGATAGTTTTCAGCTCTCAAACACTCTGAGTTTAAAGCTACCTGATCACTAGCAGCTCCAAATGGAATGGAAAAATAAATAGATATAAACAATCAGATCATAAATCAGTATGCAAATAGATGTCAGAATAAAGACAATTCATTTTTTCAATTCACAATTCATTGCACAAAAATTATAATTAGATCATTGCAATCTGTTACATTTTGAATGAAGAAGATTGTATCAATGCACATCTTTGTAGGTATACTTATGGTCCACTGTCCAAGAAGAGAAAGTCTAAATTTTAAAATGTGTATTTCCACTAAAACGTTATTTATTTATTTAATCAATTTATACATTTTAATAAAGTTTTTTAAACTGCAAAACCACGTCAATTTTTTTT
>NW_015505765.1:441451-442355 GCF_001515645.1 Sinocyclocheilus grahami | reverse complement strand
ACACCTAGGATGCTTTGAGGGTGAGTAAAACACAGGCAAATTTTCCTTTTTGGCTGAACTAACCCTTAAAGACTGAAGTTATGCATAAAGCAAGGAATGCTTCTCATTTAAAACTTTCAGTCATAGCAAAAGAAACCATTTTAGGTAGGTCTTCATCTACTATTCAGTTGGTTCTTCCTCACTCTGAAGACAGAAGTTGAGTTGTCATTAAGAATTCAGCCCATGAAAAACTAATGTGGCATGGGGGAGGCTGCATGCTTTTTCAGTCAGAGATAAGAGCGCTCTGAGGTGGCAGCGTTGCATTGGTGTTTAGACCTGCACATACAACACAACTGGACCTGATGTTCTCACATCACATAGCAGATGGAGGTTGACATGAGAGGTACGGTGTCTGTACGCAAACTATGGGTTATGCAAGGCAGACTGAACCTCCAGCCTCAACAGGTGGATACTGCAATGGCCCCTGGGAGATCTCTCCGTTTGAGTAAGAGGCGTCAACTTGCTTTGATTTTGCTAGAAATAATGAGTGGGAGATAAAAAGATTGGATGGAACAAACAGATGAAAAGATTCCAAAGTAAGTGAGATGACAAAGTGCAAACCAGAGTGGTGAGAATAACTCACTCGTGTACCAGATTGGACTGTCTGAGGCTCAGGGTGAAAAAAAACCCCTTTAAACATGACTGTAGTCCAAACTAAGATCCAGGTGCTCCATGATACTAATTAACATTCCATAATGTTTCAATGATAAATCAAAGATCACAAAGCAGGACTTTGATGAAAACAATAACTGTCTAGAGAAAATCATGCATGATAGGACCTGAATATTTTAATACACTGAGACTTCAGTTTCATGGCTCTAGACTAAAAAAAACATTTAAGAGCCAAATGACTGTACAGTAGTTA
>NW_015505765.1:439279-439736 GCF_001515645.1 Sinocyclocheilus grahami | reverse complement strand
GATCAGAGGGTGCAGGTGTCCTTGCCTGAGGGTGTAACCGCGCACCCCACTGTGAGGGCACGTTAACAGGAGAGCTGAACAGGTGCACGGTCCTATGTATCACTGGCACACACTGGCACAGACCAAAGACACAACATACTGCCGCAGTGAGGCATGACCAACAGGGAATATTGAGAGAGACACAGAGACAACAAAGCAAGGTAGTAGAACACTAAAGCAAACAGATAACAGAGATACCATGAAGCAGTTGCAGAAGAATCTCTCCCTTTATACTTTGGGACAAGGATAAACTTCCCTTTCTTTGTCCTTTTCTCCTTCCCACTGATCTCGAACACACACTCGTGGATCATGCTTTGCTCCTATAGACCTCTAATCCCTCTTCCTCCATCCCTCCCTCCCAAAGTCAGGGCAGAGGTTCAGGGCGACTGTGTTTGTGAATGTAATTAACCTTATCGGC
>NW_015505765.1:435351-437645 GCF_001515645.1 Sinocyclocheilus grahami | reverse complement strand
CATGCTGCCTCACAAAAAAATGACCTGTTTTATATGAAAACGTGATGCAGAAACTAGTTACACATGCAAACAACATATACACATGCAACATTTCACATTATCAAATGCCTGAGGGGAAATCGTCTCTAACTGCCCTGATGGTTAATATATGCTTCGGCATTCGAGGGAGCATCTTATTTACATACATATTAAATACGTATACGTACAGTACTAGATTTGCATACATTGCATTTTCAGATGTGCATTTAACAGGACTAAACATCTGTCTCGGGTCAGCTTGCCTATTTTAACGACATTTACTAACGGGCATCAGTGACCTATGCAAATCCAGTAATAATAACGCATTTCATGCCCTATCTTTTCGATTTCAAAAAACGCCAGTGTCTGTCTATTTGTACCTAGTGTGGCAAATCTGACAGACCTTATTTATTGATTCTAGAGTCCCCATACTAACACTAGGCCAAGCAAAACCATTAGCCAAAACATACCCAGTAAGAGCAAAGTTGATGGATATTTGAAAAATGTACGACATAGGCCTTCGTATACTCAGTTGAACATAATAACAACACATTTGAATGTTCACAGTTCTCCGATGTTGGTTAATGGTCATTTCACATGCAAGTAAACAGATAAAATATCTAATCTTTTATTAATAAGTGTTTTATTTTGATTGTGTGTTATAAATATAGGGCGGTTAGTCACATATTGTGATCTGAACTGCAAAAATGACACTTCACTTCACTTTATAATGACAATGTCTCATATGCTATACTGCCGAGACATCCAGACACAAAGAACAAAGACTCTACTGGTAATGGAAATTGTTACTTTTAAGTGTGTTAAATTTTACAAAAACCAACTAACACTACAAGTTTAAAAAAATATATATATATTTATGTCTTAAATTCGTCACATTCAAACTTTAAACATGTCACGTTCACTTCATTTTCAGATTTTAAACATGACAGTTTCACTTCACTTTCACTTTAAACCCTCAAGCTTTTAACATTTCAAATACTCTATTTTACTTTGCTGGGATATTGGTGAAATGCTGTAAAGTTCTGTCCACAAAAATGTTGGAAATGGGAAATTGTGCAAATGTGAATGTAAATAAAATGAACCTAGAACACTTTATGTTCCCAATGCATGTTCATTTCACAGCACCTGCAGAGAGTTTGTGAGAAGCAGCATTTATTGTGAACTGACACAGTAACACAAGGTAATATAAGCTGCACGTGTGTAAATTAACACACAGGCAGCACTCTGAAATATGCCATTTACATAGCCTAATTTGTCACTATTTCCACAGCTGTTCTTCAAATGCAGTGCCTGAATAATAATCCCTAAATCACGTTTAATCCAAAAAAGGTAACTATAATTACATTTAATAATTATTTAATGTAATAAATCTATTATATATAAGCAATATCACACGAGTAGACAAGAGATATGGCTGTATATCAGCACGGCTGTCATTCGGCCATAGGCCAATTTTGTGTAAATACATAAGAAACAACACCGGAGTGTCTTTAAAAATCCTATTTTGTGCAGAACTACTTCCTTCCGCAACGGATTCAAATCTCAGTTTGACAGTTTAACAGCTGAGCCCAAGCCTCCATTACTAATTTGAAAACATCACTTTAGAACTAGTAACGAAGGAACGTTGAGTTGCTTCATTGAAAGCTTATTGTATTACTGTATTAAAAGTTCACCGTATTATGTAAAGTATTATGAGAGAGATATGGACTGAGCGAGTGTGATTACCTACATCTGATACAGCATTTATTCTTCAGCTCAATCTCATATTCACAATAAAACATTAGTTTGAATGTCCGCAGAGGAAAGTGATATCTTAGTCTAGGCCTGGGCGATAAAACGGTATCGATATTTATCAATGGTACACCTACTTTGATAACGATATAAAAATGTTTGATATAGTGCACGATATAGGTACGTTCTATGAGTGACGCAGACAGCACACACAAACACGAACACATGCTGAATTGAGTGTTGTGTCTGCCTGTGATGAGCAGATTGTGAATAAAAAAAATTTATATTAGTCGAATTTAAAATAAACATTTGCATTTGAATGTTAGGTGTGCATCAGGGAGCGTCATCAGTGGCGCGCGAGATGCAATGATAATGATGTAAGTGACGTTGTTGCATTTTAATATTTTAATATTTTAACACCACTGCTGTTTTATGCATTCAAAATATTAGAGAAATATAGAAGCTCAGTGCGGGAGAAGATCTTGATTAGTTGAAAACCGAAACCAAGCCATTCACACAGATGC
>NW_015505765.1:433784-435220 GCF_001515645.1 Sinocyclocheilus grahami | reverse complement strand
CTCAATAAATTGGGTTCAACTAAAATCACCATCACAAACACACACACTGTTTCGCAACATTAAATACAATTTTTTTTTATATAAAATATTGAATAAAATATTGAATAATTATATTTAATAAACAACAACAGCCATCATAAACGTTGCTAGACAATTCAGTCAAAAGTACAAAGGCAGCGCTCTGATATACAGCATTGAAGTTACAAAAAATATAACGTGATGAGCAAATTCCAGAAGATCTGGCCGAACGAAGTAAGGCTGCTTTTGATGGGTTCATAAGCGCTGAATGGGCACTGACGCATTGGAGCTCAAATTTTCAAATAGAGGTTATCTTTATTAATAAGCCGCATATTTGAAGTCTAAACACCTACATGCAGACGCATTGTAGCTCAAATTTTTAAATAGAGGTTATCTTTAATAACAAGCCACATATTTGAAGTCTAAACAACTACATTCTCGCCTAAAAAACTCTTAAACCTACATTCTGTGACACAAAAACAGTATTATTTATAAAATTATAGTGGATTGGGGCATCCGTCATCACACTCTCTGTGAGAAATACAGCAAGCGGAATGATACAAACAGTGAAAGGGTTGGAGTTCCAATATCACTTGAATATCGTACTCTTATCAGCCCATCAGATTCAAGGACCAAAAAGAACTGTTGTAATATATATATATATATATATCTATACACACACACACACACACATACAGTGGTGTGAAAAAGTGTTGGCCCCCTTCCTGATTTCTTATTTTTTATATATATATATATATATATATATATATAAACAATTTCATAACTTTGGAAAATGATAAAACATTCAATACTGAAGTATTGATATATTGCTATCTATCCATCCATCGATCTATCTGCTTAAAGAACAATGGCATGTAACAAACTTGTCTCACTCCCTCTCCAGAGGATGTGAGGTGCTTTCAAAACTTTAGTCTTCTAGTTCAGGACACTGCAGTGAACACAGCACAGCATTATTCCCAGAAGGTCAGACTATACAATACAATGTGATTTCTGCTCTTGTGGGTGTGGGGTGTGGGAATGTGAGAGGTTTAGAGTGGTGAGGCTTGCCCTCTGCTTGCCCACCACAGCATGGCTGTCAATCAAACTCAGCCATAGGCTCAGAGCTCATCATTTATCAGAGGCACTGCTAGACAAGCGTCAAAATCCTCACAAGAATATCCACACTTATACACATGCTTACACAGAATGTAAGGACAATTAAATGTTTCTATTCTTCTATCACTTTGCATTTATATGAGAATTTCGTTAGACTGTATTTACAATAGGCTATGCAGTCAAACTGCTCTCTCAAAAGAAGATGATGGATACCCCAATCACATCTGCTGCAGGAAAAACACACATACTACCAAGTCTAGAACAAAGAAAGCAGGAATGCATATGCAAGCAACATGCATTAA
>NW_015505765.1:430127-432940 GCF_001515645.1 Sinocyclocheilus grahami | reverse complement strand
AGAGAGAAAGACAGTTACATGGGATGACAGAACGATCAGACAAACAAATGAATGATAAATAAAATGACATACAGACAGAAAGAAAGATCAAACAACTGATAGAAGGACTAAATGAATGACTGAAAGACAGAATGAACGATCAATAGGACAGTTAGACAGAACAAATGATCAAAAGAAGGACAAATAAAACAAAAGACAGAATGAGTTACAATGAACAGAATTAAAGTTTGCATGATTGAATGTCAGAAATAGAGTTAGACAGACCAAACGATAATACGATACAACTAAAATTACAGAAAGACAGTTGAAAATGAATAAACAAAATGAATAAACAATATTAGAATCGACAGAATGAACAAACGAACGATCGATCGATAGACAAAATGACAAAACAAACAAACAAACAACAGAATGGACAATTTATAGAATGATGGACAGAACAACCAAAAGAATGACAGATAAAGGGTTTTCCAATTTTGGGTGAACTATACTTTTAAAAGTTATTTAGCAAGAACAGAACTATGGAAGCTTTCATTTTACAGAATTGTATTATATTATACAGGCCAATTTTTAGTATTAGTGGAGTTCCAGACATTCCAGCCAGGGGGATTTTTCATCTTTAAAAGAGCCTAATGCCTAAAGCAACAGAGAATACACCTGGGGCACAGATTGGGTTAATGGCTAAGAAACTTATCATCTCATGAAAAAGAGGCAGATAAGCTCCCGCTCTCACGCTATGAGCATGCAAAATAAATTAAAGCCTGTCCACTAATAGCCTGCCTGCTTAGAGTTGATGACACTGCTACTTCAGTGATCAGAACAGCAAACTGCATAATATAGCCCACAAATGTTTTAATGTCTTTACCAGCTTACTCCAGTCGTCACCACAAAGACACAAAAGAGAGGAAAGCTTGTATGTTTGTAAAAAAAATTAAATAAAGCGGCAGATCCAAAGAGGCATGTACACTGCAGTGGTTTGAAACAAAGCAAGCTGCACTTCTCCAGCAGAGCGGCATTCAAGCTAAACACACTCTAAAAGGGTCCTGATCGGTTACACTACTTAATCATGCTGCTCCGTAAATGATGCATAACTAATTCGGAAATGGCATCAGAGCCTTCATCACTCTGCACAGAGCAAATGGGCAGCCAGAAAAGCGATTTTCCACTCCAGATCTCTCGATATAATATCATGCAGCCTGCTGACAGTATTTTTGACCCTTACTATAATAAAGTAAGAGAATTGAGTCTATTGTGAGTTTTTTTTTGAGCCATCAAGATGACATTCAAATTAAAGTATAAATCTTAATAATACATACCAAATTGCACATCTTTTGAACTAAAATGAGGCCAGCTGAAGGATTCACTGATTAGATACTCTTAAAAAACTTTCAAATATAGTGTACAATTATGAAGTTTCAGTAATATATTATTGTATTATTATACATTTTTCTGTCCACTAGTAGTATTAAAACAAACACTATACATATAGTACATATAATAAATGAATTGTAATAAATAAGTGGCGCAGTAGATGGTTTTGAACAGGGCTCAACCAATCACAATCAAGGATCGGAGCAATAAATTTATATAATTGATAAACAATGCAACAAATCAAAAAGGCATGCTTTAAAATACGATGATCAGTCATAAATTCCAAATACAGATATAAAGACTGTTGTCCAATATGGGGTCATAAAATATACAAACCCTTACAAGTTCAATATCAAATTTGCATATACAGTATGACAAATGACCAAGAAATAGTGCAGAATCCCAAAACTAATGTTAAAAGTTGCCTCTGAATCCAAGATTTTCCTTTTGGACCCCAACATGTGTTAACACACTTGCTATTTTTAAATTACTTTAATCGCTTTTTACAATCTAATCCGAAATTGAAAGTTTAGGATTCATGCCCTGGGATACTGGATGCCAAAAAAAACTTTGTTGAAGTTTAGATTCATTATAACTAATTGTCTGATATCAGTAAGTTAGTTGAACTACCTTGCTAATACCCTTGTCATGTCACTGAGGGTAAGTTGTGTGTGTTTGATTGAGCGCAAGCTGAATCAGCAATATTCAAAAATACCCTCTTAATGAAATATATCGATGTGCACAGTCTTCTGGAGCGATCAATGCTAATAATTGATCCAATTACTATGCCGGGCAGGATTCAGTGACACAAAGTAAATATCCGTGCAACACAGTGTCCTGTGAGAGTACAGTAATACAAACTGATTTAATTGACATTCGGCTCAGTCAATTCTACATCTGCCTCTCTTCCTACCAACAAAACAAACAATGGCAGCACTACAGCTCAACCGATAACATCAGAAGTGAAAAAGAAGAAAGAATGCAACATGCATTTCCAAGGTAAATGTGTGTAATTCATCAAACACTTTCCTATTCGGTCTTCTTTACAATTAAGTAAAAAGTAGCTAGTTTAAAACCTGATGCGGACAGCTTATCAAAGGCAACTGAATTTATGACTGGATCTCACAATTGAACCAGCCATTGTTCTACTCTATTCTCTGTATTCTGTAAGTAATGTTGTCCTCGATGTATGAGAGTATTCAGCTCTGCAACAGGCATCCCACGAGACAGCGCAAGTCGGAGGCTGTAATAACTTCCATTGTTTTACGATCAGTTCAGCTTAAATAATTAATGGCCTTTGCAGGAAGATGGACATCACCACCTCCTCGTGCTTGTCTGGAGGGAGAGAGCATCAAATGGGTTGAGGAGCAGTTTGGATGTATTTAAGAGGATTACCACTAATGAGATGAGTATCAACTAAAGAGATAAAGCTTGATTAATAT
>NW_015505765.1:392956-429636 GCF_001515645.1 Sinocyclocheilus grahami | reverse complement strand
TTAGGACTTAGTCCAAAAAATGTTTTAAAAGAAGCTGAAAATACATAGCTTTTATTAAAAGGCTTTATTTAATTATAAATTATTATCAGAAACCGTCAAAATACACTTCTGTTCAAAAGTTTGTGGTCAGTAATATGTCTTTATCTTGAGGGTGAATTTATTCATGAAAAAAGTTTAATTGTAAAATATTCTTACAATTTACAATAACTTTAGTACATTTTAAAATGTATTTTATTTCTGTGATGGTAAAACATAATTTTTACCAGCCATTACTTTTTCAACGTCACGTGGCCTTTCAGAAATCATTCTAATATGCTGATTTAGTGCTCAAGAAATATTCTGTATTATTAATATCATCTATGCTGAAAAAAAGTTGTTCTGCTTAATAATATTGTGGAATTTTTTTCTGGAATTTTTAGAAAGCTTTAGAAAAACAGTAATTATTTGAAATAGAAATCTTTTGCAACAATGTAACGCTCTTTCTTTATTGCCATTTGTGATCAGTTTAATACAGCCCTTCAAATTATTTGGTTTTAAAATTAATTATTTATTTACCCCAAACTTTTAAACTTGTATACAATGGTCAAGTCTATGTAGGCTACTCTCATTCATGGAAGTATAACATTATCAATCAATCACTTATTTCATTCTAACCAGATCCAATCTGAAAAAGAATGTCAGAGACAGAAAGAACAATAATGCTCAAAAATAACCCAAATGAGGAACATTTTGATTCGAATACCCATTTTAAATCAATGTAATCTAATATAATAAAAGAATAATTCAGAATTCTGTGCGCTCCAAGCCAAATAGCAATGAATGATGGCCATTCAGAATCCACAGAGCTTTCTTCAGATTTTCAAGGGCACATATTCCATGCAACTAAAGACGGTAGACAGATGTAGTTTAATCACAGTGCTGAGAGAACAGCTGTTCTTGTAATACAATGAAATGAATTGCGCTTGTAATCAATAGTGTCCTTGGATGTGATATTATATGAATGTGTTACACTGAATCCAGAAAGGTGAAAGAGTATCAATAATGTTAGCAGAAATAAAAGGATTGATTGAATAGCCCCTGTGAGATTAAATGAAGGTTGAGATTATGAAGTGTGCTTGCCAAAGTTATATTAAGTATTTGAGGGATTCCCCTTCAGGAACTCGAGCTGCGTCGAGTCGCTTTGGGAACGCCCTTGTGTGACCGCGTTCTGAAGCACGTGTCAAATCTGTCCAATGGAGCAGCGAGACGTCACGAGCAGGGTGACATAAGCACCAGAAAGCATAAAAGCGCATCTGGCCGGGCGCCACCCAGCTTCTGTCCTTCAGCAGCGCTCTGTGTATGTGTCTGTCTATTTACTGTTGTCTGTCCGCACAAGCACTCATATATATAAAACAATGAGAAAGTCTATGGCGAGCGAACGGCATTACAAACGCTGTGTTTCTCCCTGCCCACGATATCTGGCGGCAGGGAATACACACGATTTGTGTGTCGTTTGTTTGTTTAGGAGCGAAGCATGCACGGTCAGCTTTCGAGCAGCTGATTGTCATTACTGCGAGCTCTCGCTGCGCACGCTCCGCTCTCGTCTGGCTGTGTTTGATGAGAGCAGCCAGGCTCGTGATCCCGCTGGCAGCGGTCCTGCTGTTGCAGAGGCACAGCGCAGACTGTTGTCGTGGGGATCGCGGGTGGATTTAGCGGAGGGATCCGAGACAGGCTCGTCCTTTTCTCGGTCCTCACCCGCTAGATCCGCAGCTCTCTCTCTCATGGTTTGGAAGCCCGCGCTGCGGTTTCTTCCCCCGCCCCCCCAGAGAGAGAGAGAGCCAGACGCCTCATCTATCTTCCTGAGAGGAGGTGGATGTGATGAGTGTCGAGACAGAGGAGACTCCCGCACCCCTCCACAGAAAGATCGGGGGTCGGCCGCACTTCTAAATACCGTGAATAATTATATATCACAAATTATTCAGAATTTTGAATGCATTTTAAGAATATTTTCCCATCAACTGGTCAAAATGCACAAAAATGTTAATGCATTAACTAAGGTTAACTAATGAGGTCTTATTGTAACGGGTTCTTTTGCACTTTAATCTGTGTAAAAATGTTAACTTTATAATTTTTTCTGTATTGCTTTATTGCATTTAAATGTTCAGTTATTTTTGTTATAAGAAAATGTTATTAAACCGGTTATACTGTATTATGACAGCACTTTTTTTAAAACAAAATTTCAATATCGTGATAATACCATATACCGTAATAAAAGCATTAGCAATTAATCGCAACATGAAAATTTGATACCGGCATATCCCCCCAGATAGCACACGTATGTCACGGAGACGTCTGCTAAAGAGCGTATCATCTAGTAAACATATTCATGGGTTTCAGTCACGTGACTTTTTTGTTGCGGCCGCCATCTTTTATTAAACCGGTTATACTGTATTATGACAGCACTTTTTTTAAAACAAAATTTCAATATCGTGATAATACCATATACCGTAATAAAAGCATTAGCAATTAATCGCAACATGAAAATTTGATACCGGCATATCCCCCCAGATAGCACACGTATGTCACGGAGACGTCTGCTAAAGAGCGTATCATCTAGTAAACATATTCATGGGTTTCACGCAACACAATTTTTTGTTGCGGCCGCCATCTTTAGGACCTTGCGTAGCCTCTCCTTGGTGATCAGAAACCAAAATAACACTTAAACGACAACGGAAAACAATGGTATTAAAAACAATAGACACTTTAGGATTAGATCCTTATTTACGGTCAAGCAAAGTCTAGGGAAAACTTACCAATTTGATGTTTGCTAGCTATTTACATCTACCTCATACACAATCCCTCTCCGTACACTCGGGCCATTTTCAGTTACATTTTCACCTGTTAAGAGACTTGTCCACTGGCCCGGATCCATCTGCAGCACCCGGCCTGGATGCTTGCGTACTCACTTTCAGATTCTAGTCCGAATCAACCGGACCAGATGCGATGGCAGTAACTTGCCGACACTGCGGCTTCCAAGCCGGACTCGGCCTGTTGCGCAGCACGCCAGACTTAGCACAGTTGCATTTCTATATCTACTGTACTGTTCATTAATATTTCATTTAAAATTAATAACGTTACCTAAACAAAACGTTTACTTTCATTTTAATTATATAGATTATAATACATAAATAACATGACTTAACAAATCTATAAACATCTCATTATTATGAAAGCAATTTTAAAGTCCATTAAATAACTAGCTTGACCAAGCTGGCATGAGGAAAATGTATTTACAAAACAATTTATTTACAAAACCATGCAATTACAGCAAAAAAGCAGCAGTTATACAATAAGTGTAGATAAAATATTTAACACATTTTGCAAAATTACCCAAGCATTTACTTGGACTGTAACATTTAATAAAGGTTAAAACATAAAAAATGTAAAAGGTGTTTTGAGAAACACATTGGTAAATGGCAAAGTTTTTGAATTAAACATTTTGTACTTGGTAAAATAATTATTACCTAACTGTTACTTTTAAATTTTTAAAAGTTAAATAATTTTTAAAGGTAATAGATTACCTTTAAAAATTATTATTATTAATAGATTAAAGAGATAGTTTACCCAAAAATTAAAATCATTTACTTCCTTTATGTCGTCTACACGTGACAAACCTGCTGGTTTTGATAACCAGCATTCTCCAAAATATCATCTTTTGAGTTCTGCAGAAAAACAAAAGTCAGGGGTTTGAAAAAAAAAATTAGGGGGAATTGATGTAATAATGTAAATGATGACAGAATTCTGGGTTAACTATACTTTTAAGTAAATTAGTAGAAACACTTTTCACTAGTTATCACTGTGCAGAAAAATAACAGTGAATGCCACAATAAAATGCTTGAAAAATTTACATTCAATAGATCCATAGCTTCCTGTTGGTCAGTTTGTCTCCTCAGTTAAGATTCCCCCAATTATTGCAGAAAACATTATATTACATAGTATAATCATGGTCAGTGCAGACATGAACTTGAACTAACTTTCTCATGGACTCTAACTGCTCCTTGCTAGTCCAGTCAGAGAAGTATAATAAAGATGAAGTCTACTGTCTGACTCCAAGCACTGCTCGCTGTTCACAGCTGTCTGAGGAACTACTGCCTTTTCTTCTGCATAGTACAAACAGGTCCTCTTCACTCTAACATCTTTGAAGTAATTACATTCAGTTACATTCATAAAAATAAAAATGTGGAAACTAAAACTACAAACATTTCTCCTTGTATGTGCTGGACCGTCATCATCCTCCTCTTCTTCATCTGTTTGTTTGTGGATCGGAGTGTTGTTCGTCAAAGTTTAGTGCAGCGTAAACATTCTAGACTCACATAACTGTACTTCGATCAAAGATCAAAAACATCTCGTTGATTTATTAGCTTTAAGTGGAGCATAACGAAAGTTTTCTGGCAAATCAGCAGTCACGCATGCGAATTTAACCTTTTGCAAGTTTCATTATGAACTTGCTTACTAAAATGTAAACACGCATCTATGCTTACGAGAAATATTTAATCAAAAGAATCCCATACATCCAATAATCCAGTAAATAATCCATTGTGATTTGCTGTTATCACAGCCCAGAGCACAGCACAGCAGACTGACGGAATTGCAATTCGGTCCTACAAATGGCGGCCGCACTACTGTGTGACGTCACATGAAACCCATGAATACATGTGTACAACTTCAGAAGGTGAGGTGTAAGCCACAGGGAAGAGCTTCATTTGAAAGTAAATCTGTAGCAAATGTATGGCTGAATTCAAGAATATACACATTAAAGGCTTCATGATAAAGGAAATAAAAATCGATAAATTAGATCAGACTGAAAGAGAACACTACCAACTAATGTGTGTGCAACAGTTCCATCTCGGTATCTTCAAAAGAATCCAACCTGTTCCACATACAGAAACCAGGTTTCTTTATTTCCATTAATATAACTCTTTTCTATCTGTTAACAATGACAAAATTGAGTAGACATCTTGGAAGATCCGAGAGCTTCAAAGCACAAAAAGTCATGACATCCTGCTGGGAGTGTGATGGAAGCGAAAGAGAGCAAAGGCATGACAGAAACGTAATGTATTCTGCAGAAAACTTACCTAACAGGCCCGAGGCTTGCCTTCGTTTAATAGGCGAGTTTCCATACACTTTGAGAACAACAATCACCTGTCATCTATGAAGATGTGAGAGCCTTTTTTCTATTCAGAGTGAGTATAGAAGGATGAATGGATGACAGTGACAGGAAATGTAACAGTTTAGTTGAGTGTTGGATTCTTTCCTCTGAAGAGCATTGGGAGGGCTGGGAATGGGGGTGAAAAAGGGGGTAACCACCAGAAAATGGGGGAATGATACAGAGTTTCTTTATCACTGTTCTTTTCTTCAGTAGGAGACTATAATTGCCAATTAAAATAACAAACCGCAGTGCGAGTCTTGCTGCGAAAATGGGCTCACTCAACTAAGTAGGAAGCACCTAAGGAACGACTCACTTATGGCAGCTATCTCCTGCATGCAGGAGTGTAACGCAATTTCCCACAGGTCATTGCATGGACTGGATAGTGCACTGACTTAAATATATTTTACTACTATGGAATTAATTTCTTTGCAGCACCAATTATGTTGCAGGACTACTGTGTTTAAATCCGAAATTAGGGATCGGAGTGTTGTTCGTCAAAGTTTAGTGCAGCGTAAACATTCTAGACTCACATAACTGTACTTAGATCAAAGATCAAAAACATCTCGTTGATTTATTAGCTTTAGGTGGAGCATAACGAAAGTTTTCTGGCAAATCAGCAGTCACGCACCCGAATTTAACCTTTTGCAAGTTTCATTATGAACTTGCTTACTAAAATGTAAACACGCATCTATGCTTACGAGAAATATTTAATCAAAAGAATCCCATACATCCAATAATCCAGTAAATAATCCATTGTGATTTGCTGTTATCACAGCCCAGAGCACAGCACAGCAGACTGACGGAATTGCAATTCGGTCCTACAAATGGCGGCCGCACTACTGTGTGACGTCACATGAAACCCATGAATACATGTGTACAACTTCAGAAGGTGAGGTGTAAGCCACAGGGAAGAGCTTCATTTGAAAGTAAATCTGTAGCAAATGTATGGCTGAATTCAAGAATATACACATTAAAGGCTTCATGATAAAGGAAATAAAAATCGATAAATTAGATCAGACTGAAAGAGAACACTACCAACTAATGTGTGTGCAACAGTTCCATCTCGGTATCTTCAAAAGAATCCAACCTGTTCCACATACAGAAACCAGGTTTCTTTATTTCCATTAATATAACTCTTTTCTATCTGTTAACAATGACAAAATTGAGTAGACATCTTGGAAGATCCGAGAGCTTCAAAGCACAAAAAGTCATGACATCCTGCTGGGAGTGTGATGGAAGCGAAAGAGAGCAAAGGCATGACAGAAACGTAATGTATTCTGCAGAAAACTTACCTAACAGGCCCGAGGCTTGCCTTCGTTTAATAGGCGAGTTTCCATACACTTTGAGAACAACAATCACCTGTCATCTATGAAGATGTGAGAGCCTTTTTTCTATTCAGAGTGAGTATAGAAGGATGAATGGATGACAGTGACAGGAAATGTAACAGTTTAGTTGAGTGTTGGATTCTTTCCTCTGAAGAGCATTGGGAGGGCTGGGAATGGGGGTGAAAAAGGGGGTAACCACCAGAAAATGGGGGAATGATACAGAGTTTCTTTATCACTGTTCTTTTCTTCAGTAGGAGACTATAATTGCCAATTAAAATAACAAACCGCAGTGCGAGTCTTGCTGCGAAAATGGGCTCACTCAACTAAGTAGGAAGCACCTAAGGAACGACTCACTTATGGCAGCTATCTCCTGCATGCAGGAGTGTAACGCAATTTCCCACAGGTCATTGCATGGACTGGATAGTGCACTGACTTAAATATATTTTACTACTATGGAATTAATTTCTTTGCAGCACCAATTATGTTGCAGGACTACTGTGTTTAAATCCGAAATTAGGAAATGGGAACAAAATGCCTATGATTGCAAGAGTGAAAATTTAATTTTTCAGTGCTGGCAAATCCGTGTATCATTCGTTTTTTTTATTTAATATTGAAAGTACAAAAATGAAAAAACGTCTCCTTTCCAAAAAACGAGTATTCAGTAATTTCTTTGCAGCACCAATTATGTTGCAGGACTACTGTGTTTAAATCCGAAATTAGGAAATGGGAACAAAATGCCTATGATTGCAAGAGTGAAAATTTAATTTTTCAGTGCTGGCAAATCCGTGTATCATTCGTTCATTCGTTTTTTTTATTTAATATTGAAAGTACAAAAATGAAAAAACGTCTCCTTTCCAAAAAACGAGTATTCAGCGTAAATTTTCGCTTTTTGTTCAGGGGTAGAAAAATTAATAAACAGCTTGAATATTCGATTTCTACATGTGGGCATGAATTAAACGCCCCTTTCTGCTGACTTTCATATGAGAATTTAAAAAAACAATAACAGCATCAGTAGTGTAGTGATAAATCATATATATTTATAATCAATGACATGAATTTTAAAATTGCAAATTATTCTCATGACATTATTATTTATTATCCAGCTTCAGCTCTAATTTACATGAAGTGGATTTTTTTGTTTATATTATTGATTTAAAAAATCATCTGTGATTAATCCACCATATTTTCGGATTTTATATACATAAGCCAGTGACTTTATTAAAAACATTATTTCGCAATCTTTTATTTCATTCTAACCAGATACTATTTTGAAACTTGAACAGACTATTTCTGCTCAAAACAAATGTAATCTAATAGTAGAATAAGGGAATAATTCATAATAATTCTGAGAATTTATGATGTTGTAAATAATGTCTCGGTTACGTATGTAACCCTCGTTCCCTGAAGTAGGGGAACGGAGACATCACGTCGGTGACCGACGAATTGTGATCTTGCTTAGAAAGAACAATGCACTTCGAGTGTAAACTAAACGAGCCAATGCACATTGGCATGCGATGATTGCATCCAGCTGCCGCTGATCACAGCGTGAGCATTAAAAGGCAACGCATACCAGGTTTTCGCTGAGGAGCCGAGCCGGTGACCCGTCCGCTCAGCGGTGGTACAGCAGCCCTCGTGCAGGTCCCTCAGTTCCACCACGTCTGGCTGCCGAGGGGACGGAGGAGCTTGACAGGGTCTACAGTACGGACACTCTGGAGAAGTTTCTAGCAAGCTGACACTAAACCGGGGCCTCTCAGTGCCTCTACCCGTGAGAACACAGGAGGATACCGGCTCCACACAAAGGCCATAGGATCTAGCGAACGTAGGGGTTGCCCAGCACACAGCTCTACAGGTATCTGTCAGTGAGGCGCCACGAGCCAGCGCCCAGGAGGATGCAATATTCCTAATAGAGTGCTCGCAACCTGAGCGGGCAGGGCACACCCTGTGCCTGGTAAGCCAGGGTGATGGCATCCACTGTCCAGTGGGCCATCCTCTGCTTAGAGATGGCATTCCCCTTCTGTCGGCTTCCGTAACAGACAAAGAGCTTGTCTGAGGTCGTAAAGCTTTGTGTCCAGGCTACGTAGCCTCTAAAGACTCGAACAGGACAGAGCAAAGCTAGGGCTGGGTCTGCCTCCTCCGGGGGCAGCGCTTGGAGGCTCACCACGTGATCTCTGAAGGGAGTAGTGGGAACCTTGGGCACATAGCCGGCCAAGGCCTCAGGATTACATGGGAGTCAGCCGGCCCAAACTCTAGGCACGAATCGTCGACCGAAAATGTGTGCAGGTCCCCTACCCTCTTGATGGAGGCCAGCTTGTAAGCAGGAGCAGAGTTTTAATTGAAAGAAACTCTAGCTCAACTCACTGCAAAAGGCTCAAATGGGCCCTGCTGTAGTGTTTTAAGCACCAGAGACAGGTCCCAAGAGGGTATGGAGAGGGGCCGGGAAGGATTTAACCTCTCGCCCCCCTAAGGAACCTGATGACCAGGCCATGCTTCCATATTGACTTCCCTTTCACGGGGTCATGGTTAGAAGCAATCTTTTTCTTTTTTTTTTAGCGACATAGACTTAAAGGGTGGAGGGAGACAGCCTTCGCTCCAACCCTTGCTTAAAAAAGGAAAGCACAACCCTGATCGGGCATCTCCGGGGGTCTTCTTGGTAAGAAGAACACCATTCGACGAACAGGTTCCACTTCCAGGCGTAAGCGTGTCTCGTAGACGGAGCTCTCGCCGAAGTGATGGTGTTAACTACCACTTTGGGTAGGTCACCTAGAACCTCCGCGTCCCGTCCAGGGAACAGACATGAAGTTTCCAGAGGTCTGGACGTGGGTGCCACAGGGGAGGAGCATTAGTTCGGGGAACCAGGTCCGAGTGGGCCAATACGGCACCACAAGCAGGACCTGACCTCCCTAACCTTGCACAGTGTCTGTGCGAGAAGGCTCACTGGGGGAAACGCTTACTTGCGCAGGCCACTGTGTGCCATTGCGTCGGTGCCGAGAGTTCCCTGCGACGGGAGTTCCCTTGCGACATGCGACGGGAGCGCAGACCACCTTGTCGGTTGATGTACGCAACGGTCGCCGTGTTGTCCGTTCGGACCAGCACGTGCTTGCCTCGTAAACACCCTTTGTGACGGTTCAAGGCAAGGCGCACTGCTGACAACTCCAGGCAACTGATATGCCAGTGCAATTGGGGGCCCGTCCATACCCCCGACACTGCGTGCCCATAGTACGTGGCCCCCCAGCCGGTGGTGGAGGCATCCGTGTAAACCACAGCATGCCTGGAGACTTGTTCTAGGGGCACTCCTGCCTGGAGGAACGTAAAGTCTGACCACGGGGTGAAGGTTTGGCGACAGGCCGGTGTAACTTGGACCCGGTGAGTGCCGCGCTGCCACGCCCACCTTGGGACTCGGCCATGAAGCCAGTGCTGAAGCAGTCTCATATGCATTAGCCCTACTGGTGTAAGTGCCGCTGCAGCTACTATATGCCTCAGGAGCCTTTGAAATAGTTTCAGTGGGACCACTGTCCTGCCCTTGAACGAATTCAAGCAGGTCAGCATCGACCGCGCACGTTCCTCTGTGAGGCGTGCTGTCTGTTCGACCGAACCCAACTCCATACCAAGAAAAGAGATCCTCTGCGTCGGGGAGAGTTTGCCCTTTTCCCAGTTGACCTGAAGGCTCAACCTGCTGAGGTGCGAAAGCACCAAGTCCTGTGTGCACACAACTGATGCTGAGACTGAGCTAGTTTGAGCCAATTGTTGAGGTAGTTGGGAATGCAAATGCCCTGTTCTCTCAGGGGAACAAGGGCTGCCTCCGCAACTTATGTGAAGACACGGGGTGACAGGGACAGCCCGAAGGGCAGGACCTCGTACTGATATGCTCATCCTTCGAACGCAAACCGCAGAAATGGTCTGTGGCGCAGAAGGATTGACACATGAAAGTACGCATCCTTCAGGTTGATCGCTGCAAACCAATCTCGGGGACGGATGCACCCGAAGATGCGTTTCTGCATCAACATTTTGAACGGTAACCAGCAAAGGGCCCGGTTCAAGACACGCATATTCAAGATTGGTCGTAACCCACCGCCTTTCTTGGGTACAATGACGTAAGGGCTGTAAAGCCCTGTATTCATATCGGCTGGAGGGACCGACTCGATGGCATCCTTCGCCAGTAGGACTGCGATCTCCGCACGCAAGACAGGAGCATCGGCTGCCCAAGGCCTCAGGATTACATGGGAGTCAGCCGGCCCAAACTCTAGGCACGAATCGTCGACCGAAAATGTGTGCAGGTCCCCTACCCTCTTGATGGAGGCCAGCTTGTAAGCAGGAGCAGAGTTTTAATTGAAAGAAACTCTAGCTCAACTCACTGCAAAAGGCTCAAATGGGCCCTGCTGTAGTGTTTTAAGCACCAGAGACAGGTCCCAAGAGGGTATGGAGAGGGGCCGGGAAGGATTTAACCTCTCGCCCCCCTAAGGAACCTGATGACCAGGCCATGCTTCCATATTGACTTCCCTTTCACGGGGTCATGGTTAGAAGCAATCTTTTTCTTTTTTTTTTAGCGACATAGACTTAAAGGGTGGAGGGAGACAGCCTTCGCTCCAACCCTTGCTTAAAAAAGGAAAGCACAACCATGATCGGGCATCTCCGGGGGTCTTCTTGGTAAGAAGAACACCATTCGACGAACAGGTTCCACTTCCAGGCGTAAGCGTGTCTCGTAGACGGAGCTCTCGCCGAAGTGATGGTGTTAACTACCACTTTGGGTAGGTCACCTAGAACCTCCGCGTCCCGTCCAGGGAACAGACATGAAGTTTCCAGAGGTCTGGACGTGGGTGCCACAGGGGAGGAGCATTAGTTCGGGGAACCAGGTCCGAGTGGGCCAATACGGCACCACAAGCAGGACCTGACCTCCCTAACCTTGCACAGTGTCTGTGCGAGAAGGCTCACTGGGGGAAACGCTTACTTGCGCAGGCCACTGTGTGCCATTGCGTCGGTGCCGAGAGTTCCCTGCGACGGGAGTTCCCTTGCGACATGCGACGGGAGCGCAGACCACCTTGTCGGTTGATGTACGCAACGGTCGCCGTGTTGTCCGTTCGGACCAGCACGTGCTTGCCTCGTAAACACCCTTTGTGACGGTTCAAGGCAAGGCGCACTGCTGACAACTCCAGGCAACTGATATGCCAGTGCAATTGGGGGCCCGTCCATACCCCCGACACTGCGTGCCCATAGTACGTGGCCCCCCAGCCGGTGGTGGAGGCATCCGTGTAAACCACAGCATGCCTGGAGACTTGTTCTAGGGGCACTCCTGCCTGGAGGAACGTAAAGTCTGACCACGGGGTGAAGGTTTGGCGACAGGCCGGTGTAACTTGGACCCGGTGAGTGCCGCGCTGCCACGCCCACCTTGGGACTCGGCCATGAAGCCAGTGCTGAAGCAGTCTCATATGCATTAGCCCTACTGGTGTAAGTGCCGCTGCAGCTACTATATGCCTCAGGAGCCTTTGAAATAGTTTCAGTGGGACCACTGTCCTGCCCTTGAACGAATTCAAGCAGGTCAGCATCGACCGCGCACGTTCCTCTGTGAGGCGTGCTGTCTGTTCGACCGAACCCAACTCCATACCAAGAAAAGAGATCCTCTGCGTCGGGGAGAGTTTGCCCTTTTCCCAGTTGACCTGAAGGCTCAACCTGCTGAGGTGCGAAAGCACCAAGTCCTGTGTGCACACAACTGATGCTGAGACTGAGCTAGTTTGAGCCAATTGTTGAGGTAGTTGGGAATGCAAATGCCCTGTTCTCTCAGGGGAACAAGGGCTGCCTCCGCAACTTATGTGAAGACACGGGGTGACAGGGACAGCCCGGAGGGCAGGACCTCGTACTGATATGCTCATCCTTCGAACGCGAACCGCAGAAATGGTCTGTGGCGCAGAAGGATTGACACATGAAAGTACGCATCCTTCAGGTTGATCGCTGCAAACCAATCTCGGGGACGGATGCACCCGAAGATGCGTTTCTGCATCAACATTTTGAACGGTAACCAGCAAAGGGCCCGGTTCAAGACACGCATATTCAAGATTGGTCGTAACCCACCGCCTTTCTTGGGTACAATGACGTAAGGGCTGTAAAGCCCTGTATTCATATCGGCTGGAGGGACCGACTCGATGGCATCCTTCGCCAGTAGGACTGCGATCTCCGCACGCAAGACAGGAGCATCGGCTGCCTTCACTGTCATGAAGTGGATGCCACTGAACTTGGGGGATGCCGGGTGAACTGAATCGCATAGCCGAGGTTGATGGTCCGCAGAAGCCAACGAGACGGGTTGGGTAGCGCTAGCCAGGCACCCAGACACCCACAGTGGGGCAGCGAGGTGGAACACAGGGACCCAACTCGGGCGGCTTGTGAGCAGACCGGAGAGGGGTCTGAGTGTGCAGTGCAATGCTTACCTGGTTCCACAGGTTGGCAGAGGGTGCGTGAGTAGGGCCTTTGTTGATGCTCTTGAACCGCCCATTGCTGCCGGCTAGGGAAGGAGGAGGAAGAGGCTTACCTGGTTCCACAGGTTGGCAGAGGGTGCGTGAGTAGGGCCTTTGTTGACGCTCTTGAACCGCCCACTGCTGCCGGCTAGGGAAGGAGGAGGAAGAGTGAGGTCCGGTGTTGGGCTGTCTGCGACTCTCCGTGCCCTCCTGGGACCCAGAGATAGAGAAAATCGCTCTCTCATCGAGATTTTCCAGATTCTCCACCCGGCCCTCCTCCGGGGGAGCGAGAGGTGCCTTCATCATCCCCCAAAGAGCAGCTTCCTCCCTCTCTGGGTCACCCATCCCGAGGCCTCTTGCTCTTTCGCTCACCGTCAGGTTTGACGGGGGCCTGGACGGGTGGGGTGGCCTGCCCACGGCCAGCTCCACGGTGCCGCTTGCTGGAGGCTGCTGCGGATGCGGCGTGGGAGCAGGTGCGGATGCAGGGGGCCGTCCTTGGCGACGAGCAGGCTGGGGCGCTGCGGCCGGTGGACAGGTGGAGGCAGCAGCTGCCCGCCTGGGCAGGGTATGACGACCCGCCTCAGTCTGCTTCTGTGCAGCCGAGAGCTGTTGGGCCGAAGAGGCCGGTCTGGGACACAGGGGCATTATGGAACCGAATTTTGTCGGCGTCCCTCATATCAACCAGAAACAGCCAGAGATGGTGCTCCTGGACCACAAGTGTGGACATCGCACGATCCAGAGAACTCGCGGTGAACTTCGTCACTCAGAGTGCGAGGTCAGTAGCGTTTCGGAGCTCTTTCAGAACTTCCAGATCATGACCACCCTCGTGCAGGTCCCTCAGTGCCTTGGCCTGATGAACCTGCAGTAACGCCGTAGCGTGTAAGGCGGAGGCAGCTTCTCCACAGGCCGTATAAGCATCGTTGGACAGGCCAGACGAGTACCTACAGACCCGGGAGGGGAGGCACGGTCCTACCCTCTCGGCGGCCCGGGAAAGCATAGCCGACATCTCCGGGTCCGATTGAGGTGTTGCCACCGTCCCGGCGGGCGGCTACGCAGCCGAATCTTTCTCTCCAGAGAGCTCTCTCTCCGATGCAGTGATCGACATCCGGTCATCAGGAGGAGCCCCGAGGGATAACACTGGTACACTCTTTGAAGAGGGCCCAGCGCATTCCTTCAGCAGCTCGGCTGGCTGCGGAGCACTGGAGGAGTGGTGGGCCCCCAAGGGTTGGTTACCTGAGGGGTTTGCCACCACTGTAACCCTCCGACCGCCCGTACTACTGCCCGAAGTGGTCCACACCTGGCTGCCGATCGCGGCAGAGGCAACGGAGCTCTGCCCCCCTGGAGGAAACGGATCCTGGCCTGCAACTCCGAGATGGTCATTTTCCCGCAATGGGAACATGACTCATCCGTGAACGCCACCTCAGCGTGCTTCATGCCCAGACATGTGAGTCAGCGATCGTGACCATCACCCGGCGCCAGGTAACGACTGCATCCAGAAACGCACGGGCGAAATGGCATCTTTAAAAAGACGATCCGTTGTCTTTACAAAGACGCACCCGCTTATTGTACTCTTTTAGAGAAATTGGCTCTTTTAGGGAAATGCTCTTTTACGTGCTGAGACGCACAAGGGAAATGGCCGTTTGCAGCACGACAGGGGGTAGTGCAGCCTGAAGTGCGCAACCCACTCGACACAGGAACGACCACCGCTGAAGCGCCATCCGCCAACACAAAAAGCTCCCGAGAGCGCGCTAGACTCGTCACACATGAAGCAGTTTGGTAGGAGCAGAACAATGTTGTCGCTCGGCTCAGAAGCGAAAAGCTGGTATGCATTGCACTGGCTGCCTTTTTATGCTCTTACGCTGTGATCAGCGGCAGCTGGATGCAATCATCGCATGCCAATGTGCATTGGCTCGTTTGGTTTACACTTGAAGTGGATTGGTCTCTCTAAGTGAGATCCCAATTCGTCGGTCACCGACATGACTCGGAGTGACCGACTGAAAGGGAACTAAATATTTGAAAAATCTCCAAAATCTCTCTTTTCAGTTTTAGAATTTAGGTGTCTTAGTGAAACTCTGAAAATCTTCCTTCTTTGAAGCATTTCTCTGTGCCTATGAGTGTTTGATGTGAGTACAGTGTAAACTTTAATTAAGCTTAAATTTAGATTTAGCTACTTTTTTTTACATACTACAGCAAAATCTGCTCCTATTTCAACAGTAAAGGAGAAAACTATCCCTCCTGTGAGTCTGCTGTCTTCCAATTTTAACTAAAACCCTAATCATTCCCCATGCCAGTGGCTTAACTTGCGGTCTTTCCCACACTTCCCCCATCCCACTACCACTCAACCCCGCCTCATCATGCCCCATTTCTACCAAAGAGAGAAAGAAAGAGAGACCTTCACACCATCCCACAGAGGAACGAGGAAAGGCTCTGCTATTGCATGCCGTTTGATCTTTAGCCGTGGCGCTGCGGATCTATTTTGGGATGTGCCTAAGATTTCTTGTACTTCAAATGCTTCAGCAGAGAGAGAAGGGAGTGGGGAAAGAGGGTAAATATGAACAAAGTAACCTCAAAGAAGCAAAGCACTTCATATATCTTATACCTGGAGGTGCCTATCCTTATACCTGGAGGTGCCTATCCAAAAAAAAAATATTTTGTAATTTGCCCCCAAAACAGCCCACTGGTTAAAAACACACATAAATAAATCCTGGAGGTGCCTATCCAAAAAAAAAAAATATTTTGTAATTTGCCCCCAAAACAGCCCACTGGTTAAAAACACACTGTCACAATATTGTAAAAGACACACAATACAATAAAATTGTGTGTCTTTATTTCAGCATGGATATTAACAGGTTACAACATTCACAGTTTGCTTGTGTAAGCAGTAAGGTACTGTGTAGCTGTGAGTTTGGTACTGAGGCTTTTTCTGCCGAACATGTGCTAAATTAACACTTCTTTTCACACTATAATTATCTATCAGTCTTTTGCAACATCAGCTTTAATGAAGCAACATAACAATGCAGGAGTTTTCAAACAACAAAAAATGACAAAATAATGTTATTTTCAAACATTAATGTTGTAAATTATAATTTTTTTCATCTGTATCATATTCATCAGTATGAAACATCTTTTTATACTGTTATCAGAGAAAAAAAACATTGCAATCCATTTAAACAGAAAGCAGAATGCAAAATATCAAATTCAGTGAATGTCAAAAAATCATTATGCTAAACATCAGACATTAACATTGAGAGCACTCATTTTTTTCTATTAAATTTCTATTAAGTTATTCACACCTTGTTTGATGTCTGCCAGCAGGATCAGGCACTATCACAGCACATTTCATTTAATAAATTCATAATTCTGACTGAAACCACACATTTTAAGCATATACTGTATACAGTTTGGGGTTCATTATATATGAAAATTACTTACCATCTGATTGGAAATGATGTCCTTCCTTAGGCAAATTTCATTTTACACAACAATCAAGTTTGTAATAATTCTTAAAGGCCACCTCCCAATAAACATATTATAATTTATTTGAAAATTATGAAAGGCACTTATTAAAAGCACTGCTTGCATGTGCGCTGTGAAACATGTCTTGGACAAAATTATTGAGAAAGAGCACTGTTTACAATTCGAAAAAAGCAAAAGCGGCATTCTGTCAATGTCATGAAGGCTCTTTACAGCAAATGCGTGTTCTCGACAAGACTTCAAATAAAAATAGCTCAATGTCTACATCAAATCGACGAGTAAACAAAATGAACGTAGCCTTAAAAGCATTAATGATTATGTTATGGAGAACCAAAAATTGAAAGCAAAAGTGAAATGGCCGCTGTGGTAAAAAGAAGAGCAGAAACAATAAATTATTGCAGGGGGGAAATGTCCCAGGGCCGTTAAATCAAAGAGAAAGTGAAGGGGAGAGAGAAATAGAAAGAGGCCTGTGGAAGGAGACACATGGGTTGGGTAATATGTTGTGATAGTAATCAGCGGCTCCTGATCCAAGAGTTCTGCTTGAAAAGGAGAAAGCAGGTAAAACAAAAAGCGAGTATGCAGTCGCTCCCATGTGGCTACATTTTTTGCTACTGCAGTCCTTCTCTTTTATGGCATACTTAGAGATAGATCAGTATGTCCTCTTAGACGAGGATGGGAAAATAAAGATAAATAGTGGTTGTGGGCCTATATACCCCCATCTATAAATCACAAAAAGAAACAAACATAAAGACTAGTCTACCCAACATGCACTAATGGAGAAGCAAGGAATGTTATTTCTATTAAATTCTCCTTTTTAGACAATCCTTGATCCTTCTGCAGCATCTCTTAATATACATACGCACATTGTTGCAGCTTGATGTCTAAATAAATGCAGTCCTTGAAATTCTATGGCAACAGCAAGTATTGTTTGATCCAAACAAGCCAGTTTGCCAGGCCATGCTTCGGGTTGGCATGTCTTGCGAAGGTCACACTCTTTTGAGCAGCGAGTTTCCCCTCAACGAGGGGTATGACCGATGCAGCGTTCCCTTACAGGCCAATAAGAGGCCAAAGGAAGGCCAAGGTGGGGCTAGAACTCTGTATAACCCACAATGATGTGGTCCATACTGGCCCAAATTGTCCATTCACACAAGCCGCAAGTGTGTCTCAGAGCGCTGAGAACATTCCTGCATTACCATGGCAGCCACCATTTACAATCATCAACAACCATCAGCGCAAAACACTCTGAGCAAGGCAAGTTGTCTCAATCTAGGGGTAGCCAATATTAATCCCATTTTTTGGGCTCATTGTTAGAAAGAAAGAGAAAATTAAGGTAAATTTTTGTACAGTATCTACCCATACAGTGTGCATACACCACAGTCCAAAGTTTTCTTTGGTTTAAGGATGCATTACATTGATCAAATGTGACAGTAAAGACTTACCCTGGTCAATTTCAAGGATACTGATTATGCCCTTTTTTTACCATTTGTAATATAAGTCTCAGGTGTTCCCAGAATGTGTCTGTGATGTTTCAGCTCAAAATACCCCACAGATCATTTATTATATCATTTTGAAAATGCCTATTTTGAGTGGAAGCAGAAATCATGTATCTATTGTGCTGAAATCATGCGTTTTAAAGCCATATTAGTTTAAACTTCTGATATATGGTTTTCTGAGCACACACATCCGAAGCCCATGCACAGAAAGCAGCTGTGTGCATGTGAGTACTAAACAAAGTTCTCTTTCATGTCTTATTGCACTTAAACTGTCAAATACACAAAAAGTTATGTTAAAAACACACGAGTTACAAAAACAGTTGGTTATGTCTGTGAAGGTAAACAGCTGGGAAAGGAATCGCATGTTTACATTAGATCTGTATGGCAGCAGCGTAATATACAGTAAATACATCAATAAACCCACTGCTCTCTTGTTTTCTTGCTTTGCTCCAACTTTCGCCATGGCGTTAGAACTGGTACACGGTTGGCGCTTGCGAAAACACAATGGTGGTGCCGTAGGTGGAAACTTGCAGTTTAAGGGCCTTTTCTAAAAAAAATCTGAGTGGCTCATTTTTTCACAAGCTTGCAGAGAAAGGCTTACCAAAATAAATAACTGGGTTATTTTTAACATTTTCTGGGTTAATAGGTGCACTGGGTTCCCGATTATAGCACTTAAACATGGAAAAAGTCAGATTTTCATGATATGTCACAGTTCATTTGAACCAAATGCTGAAAATACAGATTTGCCACTGCAGGAATAACTATTTTTGATCAAATAAATGCAGCCTTGGTGAACATATGAGACTTCGGTCACACTTTATTTTAAGGTTCAGTTCTCGATATATTAACAAACCATTAACTACGACTTTTGCCACAATAAACTCTTAATTTGCTGCTTATTAATAGTTAGTTGTTAAGTTTAGTTATTGGAATAGGGATTCAGAATATGGTCATGCAGAATATTTGCTTTATAAGTACTAATTACAAACAGCCAATATATCAATAATAGGCATGCTAATAAGAAACTAGTTAATAGTGAGAATATAGTACTAAAGTGTTACAAAGACTTCTTTCAAAAACATAAAACTCAAAATATTACCAACACTAAACTTAATAAATGGGCACTATGGGAATAAATGGGCATGGGCACTAAATGTGAATGACTCACAAATACCATCAATTCTATCTTTCTTTCCATCAATATTTGACTTGATGTGCTTTTGATTTTTATCCTTTTATCTTGGGCCAAAAACCTAAGGCAACATGTGGTCAAAGACACCCAGAAAATGTTTGTCATAAAGCTAAGAAAGAAAAGAGCAAATAACAGGTCTTTCAATCCTGGTTCTTGTCAACAGGGAACAATAATCAGGAAGATGACTGCTGTGAACTTTAGTTCCTTCCTGAGCTTGATGGTTTAAATGGACCTACAGGGTCCAGAGAGAAAATTTGAGCTCAGAATAATGTCGCCTTGGCAGTGCAACAGCGGGCAGACTTCAGAGGACTATTAGTAGTTTCCAGTGAGCAAATAAATTGGTGATTTAATAGTAGTGTCCCTCTGTCAGCAGCGTAATTTGGATGAGGACCACAAAAAGCCACAAAGAGATGATACAGTCATCAAATCCAGATTTTACTCTCTCCAAGAGCTGAGAACTAGTAGAGGAATGGAACATTCAAGCACCAGGGAGGGGGAAATAGAGTCATACTGCAGCCACGGGATTGGATATAAACCCATGAGAACATAGTATAACATAAAATACACAAATATATTAAAAATAATAAACAACTTTTTACAAAAATACACTTTCAAACGCTGGGGTAGTCAGAAGTCTCTTATGCACTTATTACAGTAAAACAATAATAGCATGAAATATTACTATGTAAAATAACATTTTCTATTTTCTATTTTATTTTTTTTTCCTGTGATGGCCTACCTGAATTTTTAGCAGCCATTACTCCAGTCTTCAGTGTCACATGATCCTTCAGAAATCATTCTAATATGTTGATTTGGTTCTAAAGTAACAGTTCTTATTATCATCAGTGCTGAAAACAGTTGTGCTGATTAATATTTTTGTGGAAACTGTGATACATTTTCTCAGGATTTATTTGAAAAAAATATTTATTTGAATTCAAAATCTTTTGTAACATTGTCAGTGTCTTTACTGTCATTTTTTGATCAATTTAATATGACCTTCCTGGATAAAAGTCTTTATTTCTTCTTCTTCAAAAAAAAAAAGGACAAATACAAATCTTACCTCAGAGATTTGAACAGTATTGTATATGCAAGGATGAATAGTTAAAAATAAGGCCAGCAATAAGGCGAGATCTTGAATATCTATGAGTCTAATGCAATTAGCATCATGAACTGAGAAGCATAAGGGTTTTTATAAAGTTCTCAAGCTTACATCCATAAAGTGATGAAGAACAGACACATCAATTAATGAACAGAAAAACAAGATGAAAGGTCATATAATTAAAATAACAAATCAATTGACTCAGACACATTATCATTAAAGGTGAAGTGTGTAATTTCTACATCGCTAACTAGACAGTTCTTATGCCATGTGAAGGGAGACCGAGGGCACCGTCACTAATACCCGATCTTTAAACACCCCTCTGCCATGACGGGACATGTATAAATTTGATTGAAGTCTGTGATCGTACTGATTCTTTGATTTTTCTCAAGCAAAAAGCTTCTGGCGTGTGTAGATTCTCAAGCAAGGCTGCATATATATAGGTCTAAAAATATATCAAACAGGGTTCTGCCTCCTCAATCTAATCTGCAGAGCATATGAGACAACCATGACAAGTAAGAACTAGGTTGCCTTCAGGCAATCATTACTGTAGCACAGAGCCCAACTAACTTTCAGTGACAGTGTCAGTCTGACATCAGGGATGTGTTCTTCAGTATTTGACGTTGAAAAGATACCACCAACAGAGAATGATTCTTCAGCTATTAAATTCTCTGTTGTCACTGAGAAATGGGGTTTGCTTAACCTAAGCTGCCTTAGCAAACATTTTGTGTAAAAGTCTAATGCGGGTTGCCCTGAATTAGCCTGGGTGTTGTTTGAGCAAATCAAATACTTTCTATGTTTCTGTAAGGTTGGAGAAGAAAGCTCTTGCCTTCAAATAAGCCGGGCTATTTTTTCCGGGATCCAGTCTAAACATTTTGAAGGTTGTGTAGATCAGGACAGATGGGAAGACTTTAAACAAACTTGCTACTAGTAAAAGAAGAGCAAATTGAAGACGGGGCCATGAAGGTAAAAGAGCACCACCTGTGTCAACATGGCTCTGTGGGTCATATTTACTGATGCATCATTAATTTCCTTGGAGTGCTGTCTCCTTTAGAGACGCTGCAAATTTCCAGGGAAGATGAAAGAGGACAGAAGGTTAAGGATGGAGAGTAACTATTTTACTTGAGGGCAGCCTGGCAAACTATGAGCTTGTTTAAAGTACTTTTGATGTGTCTGCAAGGACAGGTTGCCAAGCTACCCTCAATTCATGTGATGTTCTTTTTTAGTTCTCAGAAAAAAATTGGAATAGGACTGACAGCTCTTGCTACAAAAATTTAAAAAAAAAAAATAGATATATATATCCATCTATCGTGGCATGACATGACATAACCAATCAATCAACAGAAAGCAGAGGTAGGTAGGCCATGGATCTATTGGTTCTGTGGCTACTGTATATGCATGTATGATAACACAAAAATATGCACAAATAAATTGCATAGAAAACAATTTTCGAGTCAACTGAATACGTTCTGCCCCGTATTATCTTGGTCCTGTTCTGGTTAATATTTTCCCTGCATATTCTCATTCTCACTGCATTTGATATCTTCATATGACCCATTTAATACTGGGAGAAATTAATTCAATTGAGAATTACTATTAGAGTGTCTGAACAATGCATGCTCTGTACATTGACAGGAAACTTTCCAACTGCCGTTTAAAGTATATAAAATTATATTATATATAAAGATTTTGTAACATTGTTACTAAAAATTTCCATTTCAAATAAGCGCTGTTCCTTTGAACGTTCTATTCATCAGACAGTCCTAAAAATGTATACATCAAGGTTTCCAATATTACAAATATTAAGCAACACAACTGTTTTCAACACTGATAAATAATGTTTCTTAAGCACCAAATGGATGAAGGATCATGTAACAATTGTGAAATTGTGAAAATTCAGTTTTGATATCACAAGAATAAACCACATTTTAAATTGTATTAATAATACTCCAAAGAGAAAGGAAAACTTGAAATCGCATCATATGACCCCTTTAAAATAGAAAACAGTTATTTTAAACTGCAATAATATTTTATGAAATATTACCATTTTTACTGTATTTTATCAAATAAATGCAGCCTTTAAATTTTTTTTATAAATAAATAAAATATTACCCGACCACAAACTTTTGAAGAAAAGTTTACATGTCTACATAAGCATGGTAATCATCTGATAGCATTATTGTACCACCACACACTAGTTTAACCAAGTGCAAATATAGTTTATGAAAATGGTAAAATGCAGAACTCACCTCTTGACCTGCAGCGATGATATTTGTTCTTCCTGGCTGGATGAAGATCGCTTCTCCACAATATTGTCACAATATGTGAAATCCATTTCTCTGAATCAAATATATTTCACTACAGATAACACTGTTATATGCACCAATGTCTAAATTTATAGTGCTGGTGAATTGGGCTGTATATTGGAAACTGTCTTGATTTTATTTATGGTATGAATGAAAAAAAATAACATGCCTCCAAATTTATGTATGACACTCTCCGAACACATGCGAAAGCATATCGCATCATCCACAGTTATATAACACAAGCTTCTTGTTGTACAGCCAAACAGGGGCTCTATTCTCCAAACCCCAACTGACAGTTGGCATACTGGGTATCTCACACATACACAAACATGAAACATGAAATAGCACTTCACCCACTATACCACGACTCTGAGTCTTAAATGCCAACACAATAAGAGCATTCAACGTAAGGAATGTTGAAGCAGTAAAAGCTGCAGAGGCCAAGAACACTTCAGAATTTCAACCAAGATAAACCTTAAATTCTGACTGCAGCTCAGGCTTCTGATCTCTCTCTCAAAACACCTTTCATTCCCTCCAGAAACGTCTGTGGCATTTTCGAGAATGGCCAAGATTAACTATCAGTCCCTGGCTCATTGCAACACTCTAATGTGGATCCGATAAAAGGAACAGTTCTTAACAGAGACTGAAGTGTCCAGTGAATTGGTCCTGCATCCGGCATTACTTGCAGCAAATTCTGCCATTCAGGCATGCGTTGGGTATTTCAATACAAGCAAATCTGCAGCACATCTAATGCTAATAGAAATGCACATTCCACTCCACCACTCCACTCAAGTGGTTTGAAGTTATGTGCTGATGCTAATAAAACCCTGGTGTGTTTGTAAAGCTCTATATTTAAGTGTTTTCCTGCATTTTGAGCCAATCACCTGAGGCATAAATTCAACTCCGGACCTGGCGCAAATTGGCAATGTACAGTACATATCAATACATATGCAGTATGAATGAGCTTTAATGACTAACAAATAAAAAATATAAAAACTATACTATAATGGAAAAATTGCAAAATACAGAAGGTCATTGAGATTTTTTCCAAATAAAATAAATAAATGCATTAAATTGAACAAACATGGCAGCAAAGATATTCATAATATTACAAAAGATTTACATTTCAATTAAATGCTGTTTGTTTGAACTTTGTTCATTAAGGAATATTGAAAAAAATCACAAAAAAATATTAAGCAGCACAACGGTTTTCAACATTGATAAGAAATGTTTCTGAAGGCAATTCCGCTTGCCTTCTACATTTCATGTAAAATGTATTAAATATGGAAAAGATTTATTTTAAATTGTGATCATTTTCACAATTTTACTGTTTTTACTGAATTTTTGATCAAATAAATGCAGCCTTGGTGAGCATATGAGACTTCTTACAAAAAATGGGGGGAAAAAATCTTAACAACCGCAAACTTTTGGACAATACTGTAAAGCATGTTACTAGCAAAATAAATAAAATAAAAATAATGCTTGTGTCGAAACAAAGACCCACACTTGTTTATAAAAGGTGGCACACCATTCATTTTATCCCTGTGCTTTTTATATCCTTGCGTATTATGTTGGTTAAATTACACCGCGACAAATTTATCGAGAGACTTTCGGTCACATTTAAAATGCACAGATGAAGGGGACATAAAGTAAGGACATAAAAGGCATGAGTCTTTATGGGTGCTCATAAATAGCAGGAGAAAGTGTAATATTGAGAAGCATTTGTAGCTGGTTTGTGCTTTTCTCTAGATTTCAGAAAACCACAGTCCAATCTGGAGCCACAGCATAGAAATAAGGATAGAAACAGGTTTATGGTGCATCGTTCTCCCAAGTGAAGACAGTGTTTATCATCATCCCTGGGCTTCATGGAAAACAAGCGAGACAGAGAATACACAACAGCAGGATAAAATGGCAAACAAAGACTTGGCTTTCGTCCTCTTGGCATGGCACTGAGTGGGATGGTGGTGATGGATTTTCAGAGAAATATGACTGAGGGGGTCTGCACCAACCCTCGTTGTCATGCTTAAAGTGAAATCCTTCAAACGTCTGTTCAGAAATGCACATGGGAGAAAGCGCTCTAATGCTGAACAGCTGCAAGAACAGGGATGCCTACCTGCATTGCAAATGATGTGTAAAATGAAACATGTCATGTAAATGTAAAATGATTACATGCCTTTTTCAAGTTTTGGCAATGCAAAAATGAAAGCTAGCGGGACTTAAGCATGTTCCTTTGATTAATTTACTCCACAAGGAGAAAAAAAACAGTTAGCGAGATGAAGCTAGCAGTATTGACTGGTCATGTGATCTCAACATGGAAGCCTCCGTGTGGTGACCTGTCCATGTCCAAAACAGCTTTTATTAGACAACCGATATGACTAGCATCTTCCAGCCTTGTGAGAATGCACATGATTTGTAATGTCTATTGTTAACAGTGTAGCAATGTATGAAGAGCAACACACATGTCACTTTTAAACCATGCATCTTTGTGCTGGTAAACACACCTTACGGAATTTGCTTGGAGAAATCTTTCGGCTCCACATGAAAATCCATATCACGTGTATTCCTTTTGAAATCTCTGGATTTCGCCCACAAAGTTTCACTAGAAACCAAGGTAAATGTGACCACACCTTCATTCTTCATTCTTACCATTCTTACATGTTCTTAAAACAATGTTCCACGTTAACTGACAAAAAAAGTTGAAATTGAAATACCTTGCCTTTTTCACCCAACAAATTATCGTTCACTTCAGTGGCTACCATTGTTCATGAATAGAAATCTTTTTTATTACCTGCTGTCCTCACGACTACAAGCCATCAATTCACAGCTCATCTAATCTCTAGAAAATTATATTCGAAACACTGGCTTCTCTCTGGCTAAGACAATGAAATTCTACTATACATGGGGGAATAAGCATAAAACCCCTGTTAATTTCCTATTTCCTAACACTATCATTGCTGTCAGTGTTTTAGAGTTAACAACTTTTCGCTATGTAGAAATATAAAATCTTCTGCAAATAAAATCTTCACACACACAAAACAGGAGCCTAAGATATTATCTGCAGAGCATTAAAAAAATCCTGCTTTTCAAAACTGCCTTTCAGTTTTAATATGCTTTGGCAAAGTTTACCTAGGTTGTGCAGGGCCAATTGATTCAGAAATTATGCTATAAAACTACAAAGAACTAATCAGAGTTTAAAAAGGTTACATTTTTGAAATCGCTCCACTGCTTTGCAGCTAATGTGGAACTGAGTGGAGGAAAGAAATATGGGAGCCAGCAAGTGTTCTGCCAAAGCCTTGGCCGAGCCTGAACCTCCATGTCACATGGGAGCATGAAGCACTACACAAGGGCAAATCAAGCAAATTGCTGGAGCCAAAAGCCATAAATGAGGCTTGTAACACTGTGTCTTAAACATAGGGTTTTTTAGCAGTACAAACAGTGCAAGCAATTTCACCTAGCCATCTTCCATGGCATGCCCAACAATTACACAGCTGTTTCATATATTACACAATAGGGCTTACAATTAATTATACTGTTGTCAAAACAGGCATGCAAAGAGTGTCACTTGGGTGTAAAAATAATTCTTCCTGGTGCTCTTTGAATAAAGGATCCCTTGGTTCAAACTTAGTCCAAGGCCCTTAGAGTCAAATATGAATGGAAAAACCTTTACTTTATAATGACTATTTAGTAAAAATAAAAAAAAAACATTACACAAAACAGTGTGTTGTGGCTTAGAAAGCCTTCATTAACCTTCACTAAGGCTTTCAAAGGCATTGGTTTGTGGAAAGTCTATTTACCTATTAACCATGATTAAATAAAATTATTTTAATTCATATTTGAAAAGAAAGGCCTTGGGCTATGAGTTTATTATCCAACTGAGTTCAGTCAGTTTTATACATTTTTGTAATTAATGTATTCAGTTTATTTTTACACAGCGAAAACTGTTGGGTTTCTCTGGGAACTTGCCTTTTTAGATTAAAGTCTATACTGCAAGTGTATAATGCAAAAATAAACACGTTCAAAATCTTGGGGTCAGTACCTTTCTTTTGTTTTTTTGAAAGAAATCAATATTTTTATTACCTAAAAGGGTGCATTAAATGCGGCAGTAAATACAATATAATACAATACAATACAATAAATGGTACAAACAAAGCAGTTCTTTTAAACTTTCTATACATTAAGGAATTGTTAGGCAACACTGTTTTCAACACTAAAAAGAAGAAGAATTGTTACTTGAGCACCAAATCAGTATTTTAGAATATGCAAGACTGGAGTAATGGATGCTGTAAATTCACGGGAATAAATTACATGTTAAAACATATTCAAACAGAAAACAGTTAGCAATAGTATTGTTGTTACTGTTGTTACCTTGCAGGTGAGCATAAGAGACTTCTTTTAAAAACTAGATTGACCCAAGCATATCTGTGACATAATTCCCCTCGTATACTACAGTGCTGGGGTTATTTCTAATGTAGAAAGAAGTTTTTTTGTTTGTTTGTTTGTTTGTCCTCAGTATACTCTATGGAGGACCGCACTCTCTGGCATTGCTCAGTTCCTCATTAAGCCTAGCTGCAAATATAGCCATGATGCCTGACCAGCACGTCTGGAAAATTGATCCCAGAAAGAGTTGCTTATGCTTCTTCCTGAGTCCTTTCGAAAACCACCATCCCACTTAGCAGCTCTCTGACTCATCTATTAACACATCACTGTGTGCTTGATCAGAGCGTGACCTCATCAACCATACAACTGCTTTTCCTCATTAACCATACAACTGCACAAGGCATTTAAGAAATGAGAGTCAAAGTAATCAGGCATCAGTGATCAAAGGAGATGGATCACAAGTCAATAACAAGGATAATGGTGAATGTGAAGACTGCAGGCTTTGACTGACACTTTAACCATGCTGATGGGCAGCTAATAAGTTCTTTGCCTCGCTGTTGCCTTGGAACATGTCAGTATATTCATTGTGGGAAAAAGACAAAGAGAGAAACCAGCTGTGGAATGGATCATCTCGGCACAGAAAATCTGGCTGCCCAACATCTGACAGCCAATTCTATGTCCAGGAGACATGACATAAAGCTGTTATTAAGTCAAATTGGCCACTTTTTGCAACACTGGAGCAAATTTGCTCGACCACAAAATGCTAATGATGCCTCTGCAGAGGCTGACAGAGAAGAAGGGATTGAGAGAAGAGCCAAAAATGAAGGAGATGGCTGCTGACCTTATAAAACTATGCTAATACACAAAGCAGCATATGTTGAATCTTGGAAATTATCCACTTCAGCAACTGTCCAGAGACAATACCAGGTCAGAAAAAGCAGCAACACCATACAACATTGAGGGTTATATGGATCAAAATTACTCTTTAAAGTCCTAGAGACAGATGGGAACAATCATTTTTGCCAACTTTCCAACAATCCATTCAGTTATGTATAAATAAATAAATAAAAAAACTAATGTTTAGGAATACTTCTTAGTCTGAAGTCAAATCTTCTTTTTTTTAGTAGTACTTTTATTCAGAGACTTTACAGAGCATTACAGACACTTACTACTGCTAATGAATCCACAGACAAGCTGCTGTGAGCATGTACTGTTACTGCACAAATAGCATACATGAAATTACCCAGAGCAGAACTATAGGGTGGAACTGGGGGAGGCTGAGGGTTTTGCAAGACTTTATTACAGCAAACACAGAATCAAACTATTTAAATGTTAAGCAAGAAAGCTCACTGGCTGAAAATGAAACGGAGACCAATCAGCTTGAGCCATGAAGTGATGATGTGACAGCTAGTAAATTGCATTAAAGGGTCATGAAACCCCAGTTTCAGCACTGGTTAGTTCTCACCACAGTTTAAAAAAATGCTAAAAGAGTGGGCGTGATGCGCAGCGGAGCGGAGGAGGGGGAATAGGGGAGACAGACAACACACACACAGCTTAGCATTCTGACAGTTTAATTTCTGAGGGTTTTGCAAGACTTTATTACAGCAAACACAGAATCAAACTATTTAAATGTTAAGCAAGAAAGCTCACTGGCTGAAAATGAAACGGAGACCAATCAGCTTGAGCCATGAAGTGATGATGTGACAGCTAGTAAATTGCATTAAAGGGTCATGAAACCCCAGTTTCAGCACTGGTTAGTTCTCACCACAGTTTAAAAAATGCTAAAAGAGTGGGCGTGGTGCGCAGCGGAGCGGAGGAGGGGGAATAGGGGAGACAGATAACACACACACAGCTTAGCATTCTGACAGTTTCATTTCGCTCCCATCGAGTTAAAAACACAAATAAATGCACAGCCATTTGCACTCTGTATCGAACACATAGGCTATATATGGACGCGCTGTTGCACCTCTGAGAACTTTTAAGGCTTATTCTGTGGCGTTTATACATGCCTTTTGACGGGTTGTGTCTAGGGCTGAACGATTAATTGCATTTGCGATAATATCGCGATATAAAAATTTTCGATTTTTCAATCGCAGAGGCTGCGATTACACGGTCACGTGACACGCGAGAGTAAAGAGGTATGTTCGACTTGAAGATCAGATCGGTGTATGACATCAAAGTATGGCGAGCGAGAGAAAGCATAAGGAGACGTCCGCACTCTCTTATAGCTCTCTCAGTACTTTGATGACACACACCCAGCAGCTAAGCAGCGCTGCTTCAAGTCGAGCGTGGGCCATCAGCAGAAAAAGAAAATAAATAAGTAAACAGCCAAAGGACGTAACTTAGAATGGGAGATGGATCGGTTTGTGAAAGCGAAGAGAAAAGCCATAGATGAAGTCGCACAGACCCAGGCAGGTGCTGGTCATTCAAAAGCTAAATACAGAAAATATGATGAGGCATATCTTGCTCTCTGCTTCACTCACCGTATCTATACCAGATGCTACAGTTGTGCGTCGCGCCACAACAGCTCTACACTGGACGCGACAAAGCGACCGATGCAAATCATTTTAACTTTGTGTCAGAACGTCATAAAAAGAACAAGGTATCAGTTTAATGTCGGATTTTGTCGCGCCGCGCTGCATCCAGTGTAGACAGTGTCACGGATTATAATGGTTCTACTGTATTTTGCCGCTCGCATCCGGTGTAGACACGGTGTGTTGGTGAAGAGGAAAGCCTGTGTGTCCTATGCCTTAGCGGAGAGCAAGAAACCCACAAAAAATAAATACATAGCAGAGAGAGAATAATAATAAGTTATTCTCTCTATGCTATTTTTCAATGTTTCAAGTGATGCAGGTGTTTTTTCCCTTTAAATTAAAAAAACATTAATCTTTCATAATGTTTAGTGAAATTATTTGGTAGTCTGAGGGGGGCGCAACCAAAAAAGTTTGAGAACCACTGGTCTAAAGTTAACAGACAGTGTTTAAAAAGTGCAGTGCATTTGTTTATTACAGTGACTGTGAATTACCTAAAGTAGTGTGGTAAAGCAACAGATTTGTTTTTATATTTCTGCAATCTACTTTAGTTTGTGTGATTTGTTACTGACTTTCATATTAGTGTTTACACCAAGCTATTTAAACATAATTATTACATGCTTACAAGGTTGGAAGTTCAACAAATCAGTCAATATACTGTGATTGTAGTTGTTAAATTAAAATGTCATTCATATCAATTCATGCATCACCTAATTTCATCGTAACAAATAGGCCTGGCCTACAGAAAAGAAAATGTATGTTTAATCTATCTAATAGTGTGTTGGTCATACTATACAGTGATTTATAGCTTGTCTTTGTTGAATAATACAGAACATAAAGAGCTTTAAAAAAATAATTGCATATTAAATCGCAATCGCAATATTGGTAAACAAAAAAATCGCAATTAGATTATTTTCCAAAATCGTTCAGCCCTAGTTGTGTCACAGAGCTGTAAAAACGGTTATGCTCACCAAGTGAATGAATCGCGTTTGTGCCGAACTCTTATTAGAAAGCAAAAACAAACCCTCTTCTTTGATCCAAGAACGTTTCTCTCAGTTATTGTGCGCGATGTCATCTCAGAAAGTCAGAAGTCAGAAAGTCATAGCAAATCAACACATGCTGTTGTGAATAATTAAGTGAAGTGTCTTCTCATAGGATAAGAACACACAGTCTCATGAATAATTTAATACACACCGACGCGTCATTGATGTACTATTAGTCCATTGCCACGTCACAAATTGTGACGTCAACACAATGTAGATTTTAAACCTGGAAGATGAAAATAGTGTAAAAAAGCTTAAAATTAACCAGTTTTCTCCAACAGTTAAAATTATCGGATGCTAACATTGTCTCTGCTAAAATCTCAGAAAAAGTAGTCTGGGGTTTCATGACCCTTTAAAGGCCCATTTGCCTGCATCATAGAGTGTCATGACTGAACTAGGTATTTATACTAGATATTTATACTGCATGTGGTTTAGCCCTTAACTCAGGGATACTGCTACTCCCATACTCACAGAGGAAGAATGCAATCTTACGTGGGTCTTCTTGGCTGAGTTTAAGGTCTCATTTGTCTAAGACATATCTGTCTAACACAATCGCAGTACAACAGGCCAACGCAGAGCCACGTAATGCATCTTAAAACAACTAGAATACTTTCAGATGGGTTAAGCACAATCCAATAATGGGAACATAGCAGATAAAAAAACACACACACACACACACACATACAGTATACAGACTTTGTATATGTCATTTCATCCAAAGGTTCCATCTGGGTGAACACTAACCAGCAAATCTGTATAGTGAAAAGATGTTTGACCAATAAATGATTTAAACTTTAAAAAGATTGAGCAAAAAAAAATAAAATAAAATAAAATAAAATAAAATAAAATAAAATAAAATAAAATAATAATAAATAAATTAAAAATTAATTTAAAAATTAATTTAAAAAAAATTGTGTTTTCATTTTTGGAAAATTCACATCAATTAAAATAATACAAATTTAAATTGAAAACTGAAGAGAATGGATTGCAGTGTTGGGAACTGAAATTCATGCTAGATTTGGTCTGTTTTAAATGTAAAATCATTTTAAATGTTAAATGCATTCATAATATTCATTATTTAAATATTATTTAATATTATCATTCAAAGCAGAGGCCATGGGGAGGGGTCCAGTTGCCCATATCCATTGCAGAGTCCTAAATAATGTTCAATGCTTAACATTTTATTTTGTATAACTAGACTCTGTAAGTAGATCAACCACACTTCCAAACTCTGAAGATATGAAAATGTGTCTTATATACAAATAATACATCAGTGTACGAAGTTCAAAGTCTTTGGCACAGTTCTGGACTGTTGTTCCATTTTCACTGTTCCAAAAGCTTCCATTCTGTAATGCCTGATTAAAAAAAATTATAATAATAATAAAAAAATGACCCATTTGATAAATTCTGTAAACTTGACAATTTGCTAGGCTCATAAAACTCTCTATAATCAGCGTAAGTGTTTCGTCAGTGTTCCACAAGAATCTCTTGGTACAGGGGGAGTCTAATGATTGGCTGACTGTCAGCCATCCAATGCACCAGTGATCAATTATTCAACAGAACTGCATGTTTTTGCCTCTCCTGACACTAAGGAATGGCTTTGCTATGCTGTTTATCACCATCTCTGTGCCTTGGCTGAAACAAAAGACACAAACTCAGTAAGCCACTAAAAGAGGATCTACAGTGTATAAAACACATAAATAGTATAAATACAACCTAAACCTTCACCATAAAAGAGACATGTGCCCTAGACAGTAAGAGAGAAGAGCCCTCTTGGAACAACCAGATTTGGCTGTCTGACCTAGTTAGCATATGAACACCCCCACAAGCAGACTGTACCACAGTCAGAAACACAGGGGCAACGCAGGCCTCATAAAGAGCTTAACACAACATTTTGAATTTTTTTAATGAAAATTGCCATTTATGCAAGTACTTATTTCTTATATCTTTCTCAAAGACATTCACAAATCCTTGACAGATCCCTATTTTCAGCACTGGAAGTAATGTTACTACTGGGAGCTGAAGTCTGTGATTTGCACACAATGTCCTCAAATTTCAAGTGAAGCGTTTTATTACAGGGTTGTGCTGCCTAATCCAAATGTGGGGAGGAGATAATTAGCCATCCTGCTCTGAAGATTGAGGGTATAAGATTATGGATGCCATAGAGATGTGGTAATATTTTTCATTCTATTATGATAGATACAGTACATATCATGATGATAAATTATTATATATATATATATATATATAAATTTTTTTAAGTACAATTTACAATTATATAAGTACATATACGTTTTATTAATTTATATTTATAATTTTATATCATTGTATATTTATTTATTTATTGTTATATAAAACATGTTAAATAAGCATAATGGTAACACTCACCCTCTGAAGCAGCGGCCCCTGGGGGCTGGGGCCCTACAGGTGTTGGTGGTACAGGTCTCGGCCAGGGCTTCCCTGAAGTAAGGCCCGTCCTCAAGACCCCAACATACTCCACAAAGGTGCCGGGGAAGTTGCCCTTCTCCTTTGTGCGTTCATTGGTGCCATGCAGCCAGCCTTTTGGGCACTTCTCATCACCCTCCTGGTAATCGGATGTCAGCAGTGCCATCTTACTGATTGTGAGGAGATCTCCAGGCTGCAGGGAGATATCGTCACCCCTCTCCTGCTTGTACTCGAACAGTGCACGGTACTGGAAACTGTCAGAGCTCATGATTTGTTCTTTACATGAGCTCTGGGATGTTTGATGCTTGTTTAAAACTGACCTGGATATAAGTTATTGGTTTAAATCCTGAGTGCGAACTCACTTGGAAAGTCCTTGGGTTAAATCCTGAGAGCTTACTGACAATTAGCTGTGTTTCTTGCAAGGGTTAAAACTCCAACAGTACCGTATGTTGGGCAGAGGCCGTTATTGCGCAGACCTAGATTTGATCCATACATAAAAAGTACAAATTTATTTGAAGCGAATTCTAGCAATCTGTGGCAAGATACAAAACAGGGTCAGAGAAAGCAAAAACAGCCCCATAAAGCAAGGGATGAACAGACGGGCGAGGGTGCAGGACAGTGGTAGCACAAATTCGGGGACACAGTGACCTGGAATCGGGACGATGGGCTTTTCTGCAGCGTTGGCACTAGTCCACATATAGAAATTAAACTTTTATTGAAGTAACCTCTCAGTCCATTAACAGGTGTGGTCAGAAAGATATTAACATAGACATTGCCAGTCTATTGATCAAATGCCAGAGCAAGAGCCTTGTTCATCTTCTTGATAAAGACCTTAAAACCTGAAAGCATTCATTTTACAGTTAGTTTCACAAATTCTAACTCAAATCAACTTGAAATTATAATCCTTGCATTAAAAGAGCAACTTTTGCATTTCAATAAAATAATAACGCCTGCATTATTGGATTGTAGCTAATATGCAAAAGCATTGTACTGAATGCATAGCATCACATCACCGGTGTTAATCAGCCGCTGAGCAATTCAATGCAAAATGACATGTAGACTACATGTCTGACTTACAGCGCGTGACTGGGACAGTGCCAACTTGTGTACAGCGTGCAGAAACTCGACTCGCGTGATATTGCTTACTATAACTTACCTCCTGTCGCACTTCCCCAAACCGCCCAAAATACAAGATGCGCGTTGTCCAAAGCAAGAGGAACGAGCGAGCATTATATGGTCTGTTTAGTTAAAACATGCGTTTAAAATATATTCCCAAATAACCTGCGTGGCTGAGTCAGACATCCAGCCAGACTAGTGCTGTAGTACGGTTCAGCCCGAGTGACGTCAGAGACCACGCCTCCGCTGTCTGCTTATCACACCGTGGGACAAAGTTGAGAACTCGGGTGTCCTTATGTAGCGGTCAGGCTATGAAGAACGCACTGCAGCGTGAAAATGTTGCGTCGTACTTTTCTGATCTGCCTAGACACACTCTCACAAGTTATATAATGCACGTCTGACGAGTGCAGATCACGTTAAAGGCATTCATCAACATAATCTTTTCTCTAGACCAGGGTTTTTATCCTTACAGACCCAAGGAAGCAGTATAAAATAGTTTACAATATTTATTATTTTTATTATTTTGTTAGATTTTATTTAATTTTATTTTATTTTATTTCTAGCAATATATATTTTGGGTGATTCTTTCCAATAAAGGAATAAAACAAAAAAATATATATCACAGAAAAGACCGTTGAAGACTCCTTTTTTGTTTTCAAAATAATTTTATTTTAATTTATTTTACATTTTTAATGTTAATGTTCATTTTTGTGAAAGGTTTAGGGCAAATGTATTAGCCCGATATTCATGATTTTTGTTTGTATGTATGTATTTATTTATTGGGGGGGGGGAGGTGAGACAAACGTGTTTAAGGTGAATGGAACACATTTTATTACTTTATGATTTATTTAATCACTTTACATTTTAAGAGTCATTAAATCAAAATGTTCTGTTACAGATTTTTTTTTTAAATGTATGAAACCAACATGAACACAAATACTAGGCCTACATTTGGAACAATACGATTTATAAAAGATTTGTCAAATAATTCGATTTGTCTGCCATTCCTATTTGTCACTGACACTTATATCACATTATAAATAATGTGAATAATGATATAGTTTCTAAATATGGAGCCAGATCAGCCTCAAAAATAATACATTTGCAAAACAAAATTCATAAACGCACAGCACAATTTACATTTACAAAATCCGATTCGTAAATTCAAAACACAATTCATAAATACACAAGTAAAAGCATAAATATTTCCCCAAATGCTCACACAAAAGCATCTTACCTAAATACATTTAAATGTTTAGACAAATATGTATATATCAAGTTCTTGAATTAATTTCCATCACACATTTATGAATGATGTTACATGTATTTATGGATCGTTGAATCTGCATTTGCAAATCGTCACATGTGCGTGGACTGCTTTGAATTTGTGTGCGGTATTTTTGAGACCTTCCTGGCAGGTTAAGATTCATAAATATCTTTTTTTGGAGGATGTTCCGTTCAGCCAGTCACGGTGAGCTTTTAATCCAAATCATTTTATTCTCCCGCATCCCGCACACACACGAGTCTCTGCACTCACCTATCAAGTCTTGTCCCGCGCCGCGCTCTGTTGTGTCGGGTCTTGTGGGTGCAGGTCTTTAATCCACTGGCACTTGACTCGACAGTGCGTGTGCTACATCCTTTTTACAATCTCTACATTATAAAACACTGCATTCTGTCAGCAATGTAACGCGTCAGTAACGTATAGAGACCTCGGCTTGTAACTATACTCTAATTACTATTTTGAAAATTATAATGCATTAAATTACTCCGTTACTAAAAAAGTAATCAAATTAAAGTAATGCGTTACTGCCCAACACTGTTAATGTGTATTCTTTTTTTAGCACCTGATTACAATTTCTACCTAATCACATTATGATTTATATCGTTCACACAAAATACAGCTACCCGGTTAACCTGCTGTCTTATACACCAAAGTTGCACATACCCTGTTTATTCAGATCAATTTGTAATGTTATTAAATAAGTGTTAAATGTCCAGATATTTCATTTAATAACAACAATTATGTAATGTGTTCTGTTGTTAGTAGTAGTAGTATCAGATTCGCAGTAACTTTTGATCGGGCATTAAAAACAGCTATAACCACCTAAGGGAGATTTCGAACACACACAAGCGAAGAGATTTCAGCATGGAGGATGAAAACCACACTTAACGAGTGAGTAAAGTCGTTTTTTTATCTGATGGCATTAAAAAATGTAAAATGTCTTTACATCAAGGACCCGATCATGGAACAATGCACAGTACAAGCACAGCGTTGAGCTTCTTGAGTCTGTTCAGTAAAGAGTGTTTTGATTGGTGGATTAAAAGTTCACCATGATTGGCTGAACGGAACATCCTCCAAAAAAGATATTTAAGAATCTTAACCTGCAAGGAAGGTCTCAAAAATACCACACACAAATTCAAAGCAGTCCACGCACATGTGACAATTTGCAAATGCAGATTCAACGATCCATAAATACATGTAACATCATTCATAAATGTGTGATGGAAATTAATTCAAGAACTTGATATGTACATATTTGTCTAAACATTTTAAATGTATTTAGGTAAGATGCTTTTGTGTGAGCATTTGGGGAAATATTTATGCTTTTACTTGTGTATTTATGAATTGTGTTTTGAATTTACGAATC